>NW_027271455.1:0-85043 GCF_040938485.1 Diadema antillarum
TGGTGAGATATTATGACCTCTCCCCATCTATCACCGTTTATACGCATAATGGACCCCCCCCCCCCCCTGCTCGATGGATCCGGAACATTAGTTGAAGCATATGAAAATTTATTGAATGCTTATGACCAATGACATTCATTCCAAAATATTGGTCAGTAAGGGAGAGTGGGGCATTAGCTGTGTACATTGGTTTGTTATTCTTGCTGCTAAATAGAGCAGGGCATTGTCAATATACCTAGCCCCCCTTGACCTCGTATCCCATCCCGGTCAACACCATTGCTGGAAAAAAAATGAACCGCGAAACATGTCATAACATCACATTTAATGTATCTCTGGTATGTAAAATTTCGGTTTCAAAAGGTACTACTATATAGTAGACGGCGAGTTGTAATGTTCTTAAAATTTTCTGTAGATTTTGATTTTTTGTACTATTTCCCCTATCTTTGGGGTGCTGACCACGAATCCACTTGTTGCCATTTTTCTACAAGACGTCTTCAGCCGTTGCCATGGCAACACATTATTTTCCTTAAAAGAACATATATTCTTCATAAACATCATAAAAACATGTTGTAGACACACAAAATATGTCATTCCCAACCCTCTTTTTTAATCAAATTTAAAAAGATACAATTCTTATAATGTCACGGTTATTACGGTTACCATGGCAACAGCTGTTTCCAAAGAAAAATGGTATTTTTATGAAAAAGCAATAAAACATGACAAGATTTAGTGGAATATTTATCACAAATTGCTATTTTGATTATTAGCTTATTTTTCCACTTTTTTATTTTTTTTCATTCTTATTTTTACTTCATTTTCGTTGCTATAGCAACAACATGACAAAAGCTGCCTTTTAAAGAAAAAGAAGCATTGCTATTGAAAGAAAATTAAGAATAAAATACGTCCAGTTTCGGTTTAAAAGGTAGTACACCCACAAAAATATTTAAAAAAATATATATTAATTCATTGAAAAACAAATGCATGGACCTGCATATTCTTATAGAGAGTGGTTTGAGTGTTATATCATTTAGTAGTATAGAAGGGGAAAATATCATTCCAGTCTGAGCTTGGTAAATAAATTATGATAATCAAAAAATCACGTTTTTCTCTGAACTTGAAATTACTGATGTAGTACCTTTTGAAACAGAACTCTTCATATATTCTCCTTCCTCTTCTTCTTTTTACGATAATGATACAGCTATGAAGTGTTCTCTTCTCTCTCTCTCTCTCTCACAGTAATACACATGAAGAGTTCAATAGCAAAACGTATTATATCCATCATGGTCTATCAGAGAAAATTACAATTAAAACGTCTGAAATTAAAGACAATGATAAGCAATACAGGGATATTTTTTCATAACTTTGAATTAAAGGAAAAGTGGGTTAATGACAATAATGTCCCATTATGCCCCAGTATTGGAGCTCACAAGGCCTACACATAGCGTGCTTAGACTAGTGTCTGCTAAAGTTATATAGCAGTGAATTAAAAAATCATTTCACACTGAATGCAAAAAAAAAAAAAACCCTCAAACTTGCCAGCAGAGTTGTTGTAAAGCTGTTACCATGTGCTTGTACTCTGATGCCATAGGCCTAATAGGGGACAAGACCTGAAAAAAAAAAAAAAATAGGAGGATGGTTGGCCTACACTTGCATCCCCCCCCCCCCTAAAATTTCTGTCTAATAATGGACCTGGGTCTGTTATAAGAGAATGTCGGACGGGGGACGTTGGGGGGGGGGGGGGGGGAATGGGGATGGTCAGTCATTGTATTTACAATGTTCAACTGTAGAGGGCTCACCCATTTCAATCGCATCCGTGATTTATTATAATCCTAGCACAATTTTTTTTTTGATCAGTAATTGCAATACTTGGACGCCGTTCTGCTTGCTTTATCTAAATGGTGAGTGAAGCAAAATTTAAAGTAACATCTGAAGCTATTATTTATGGACACGTGCATGAAAATTGAATGATCTTCGAGGGCTATAATGCTAAGCAATGAAAATTCTCGGGATATGATTTAGTTCTAACGTTAGCTGCTATTCTCATGGTCGGACATCCGGGTATTTTGCGTGTCACGGGGTCATGGATAGCGGTGGAGTGAAAACAAACAGTCGCGTGAGCCTGGAGGGGTAACGCTGTACGTGTTTTCTGCCGGGGCGCCCCGCGAGCATAGCGCTAGCGCAAGCTGTACTACTGTAGCTGTGCGGGCAGCAGGATTAGGCCCTAGGCCTACCCTAAATTAGGCCCTACCTTAAGCCTACTACAGTACTAACGTTAGGCCTATAGACCTACCTGAAGTTTCTATGAGGTACTAAGTAAACGTAGATATCGGGGTACGGCCTACTCAATGAGGTTCTACTGCACATCTGGCCATTTTCGGGTCGTTGATCCAGAGTCCTGCCGCGATTTCATACGGGCACAGGTCCAGTCCGGCTGCCTTCAACTTGGCAAAATACCGGGATCCGACCGATCGATCGACAGGATCCAGATTTTTAGAATATTGCTGGCAAGACATGATGCATGTATCTCATGAATAAATGACAAAATGAATACTAGTAATGAAAAACGGTCCCCATGTCTGCGTAGAGTTGCACATAAAACGCGTCGCACATGCAGGCACAGCATGCAGTATGCGCATTATGCAGGCTTAGCGCGTGCAAGCTGTTTGTTTTCACTCCAGTCAACCGGAAGTGACGTGTAGCCGACCGCAAGAATTGGGTTTGCATGTTTTAGACTACTGTATGTGGTATGGTATGGGCAATCACGCGTAGTGTGTGCAAACAGCATAGTTTTGCGCGCGTAGTGAATGTTGGCGAAAGGATCGGACGCTTGGAGAATGCAATGTAATGGGAATGGGCGAATGAAAACCGGTGGAATAATGTAGTATTAAACATGTAATAGGCCTAAGTTAGTAGACCAAAGTTGATGGCAGGTTTGGAGATATTGTAAGGTTTTGTGAATGTGAGAGTATAAACCATTAGGACTTAAGGTTTGACTGAAATTATGTAGTGAAATTATCATGAGGGTATAGACATGAAATCCATCGAGATCTCGTCAGGGGGAATGTAAAGATCAATCGAGTAGGCCTAAAGTTATCGCAAATATTAAATAGGCTAACGCTAGAGAACTGCTCAAATTATAGATAAACTCGACTAGGGTGGGTCTACGTGAATTATTACGTTCACAGTTCGAGTTTGTGTGCGGAGTAAAAATTGAAAATTTACAAAAAGCATTTTGAGGAACACCTTCTTTTCGAATTTGGTATGAAACAATACAAAATAAAACAAAGGTAGGTTGTTATGTTGTTTGCAACAAAGAAACTGATTTGACTAATGTTAATTTACACATTAACTTTATACGATGGATACTTCATGTTTATTGATAATAATAATATGCGCAACAGTTACAGGAAAAAAATGTAGGTCTAATGACTATATTATGTAACGGTAGCAGTTACGCCTGTTTAAAGTTCTCACAATCATTAGGTTTATGTTAGTGTGTAGCATTTGTTTTGTACGGACGAGAAACAATTCGACATCATTTCTGTTTGTTGTTTTAATCTGAATGTATTTTGTTTTACTCATTTCAGGGCGGTGTCAGAATGTTGGAAGTTGACAACTTGGGAATTTGACGTGTTGTTTGTACTGTTAAGAAAGGACCTCTCATTGTTCGTGTCAGAGGTGTCGTTTAATACTTTCTAGTTGTCTCAGTCCTCAGAAATGTTTGTGCTTTGTTTGTTTGTTTGTTTGTTTGTTTGTTTGTTTTTTACTGATGTCGTTCCTGTGTCCTGATCTGGTGAGATGTCACTACTATAAACATCGACCTAAAGACCTACGACACGCTCACAACACCAATACTCAGATTATTATGTTTGAATATGAATTTTTTTCACACATGAATGATCACACAAGCCTGTAAGGAAATGTACGGCTGTGTGTCTGAAGTCTTGAGTGTTGTGTGCATATTTTACCATGTGTATCTGACATTCAAACCACACTGTAATATGTCTTATCTAACTCATGAGCAATTCAACCTTTGCATGTCATTTATGTGATTTTCATATTACCATTTATCTATCTAATTATCTTTTTATCTCATGTTTATTACAGTGAGGCTGGTTGGTGGATCAACCCAAAATGAAGGCCGAGTTGAGATATCGTGTAACGGGCAGTGGGGCACGGTGTGTGACGGTGGCTGGGATATGAAAGACGCGCACGTGGTGTGCAGAGATCTCGGCTACTCATCGGCCTCAGCTCGTTATAGGTCATCGCACTTTGGGCAGGGATCTGGACCAATCTGGGTTCACGAGGCTCTCTGTGATGGAACGGAAAACTCTCTGGTTTATTGCTTTCGTGAGCCATGGGGATGTGTGTATGGCTGTGATCACAGTAGAGACGCCGGAGTGAGGTGTGAAGGAGACCGTAAGTTTGATTCATTTATTCACGTATTTCATAATGTACTGAGTAACTCAGGCCAAGTTACAGAAATAAAAATGATATAATAAAAATCTAAGATGAAATACTTAAAGAAAAGGGTTTAAAATTGAATGAAGGTAGTTTCTCGTTCGAGTTTTGTTTCTCTCTTTATCTCTCTCCCTCTCTCTCCCTCTCTCTCTCTCTCTCTCTCTCTTTATCTTTAGCCAATTCATACAGTGTTGTATGTACGTCAAAATCAATGCACAATCTAGCGGGAGGCACAGTGCTTGTGTAGTGTAGTTTTGCATCGCCACACAAATTTCAAACATGCACAAACTCTCCCTAAATATTTTACAAACGAAAGTCCCTACATCTGAGAATACAAAGTCTGGTAAAAGTTGGATATTTGCTGTTAATTTTGTCACTTTTAGACTCATTTAAAAATGACTGTACTTCGCTGCCGTGTACGTGTACACTACCGCACTGCGGCCAACTGTTGGAGTGCAGCTAGCGCAGAGCTTCAATTCAAACCATCGAGTTATTTTAGAATGGGTAAAAGTGTATCCGAAAAATTAAACTTCTACAAGGCTTTTACAATTTCAGATGTGGTTTAGATTACAAAACATTTAGGGCGAGTTTGTAGATGTGTGAATAATATTATCATAATAAATATGAGGCGACACGAAACTACAACTTGTCCTACTTACTATACAACCACATGAATGATCGCCCGGCCCAATGTCGGGCACGAGTCCTGGGGTGGTATTCTGAAAATCTTCCTAAATTTCTTTCTAAATATTTTCCAGAATCCTAAGGCACAAAGTTATGAAGTGATTAAAAAAGATAAGACCATTCAAATCTAACACCCGGGTCTGACACTTGATCCTAAGAACTTCTTACTGTAAATTGAGACATCCTTATCCCAGCCCACTGCAGTTTCTGATATCAAAATCAACATTACTAGTCGTCGCTTTTGAAAAAAAGTAACCAGTGCAGTGACATTATTATGAAATTCTGACATCAGGTTAACAATTCGTGTTTTAATTTAACTGGAATACCCATGATACAGTCCTAAAACATGAACTTCTTACAAGGAAAGAAGCATTCAAAGAAAATGGCTGACTTTTTGTTTGCTTGTTTGTTTTGTACAAAAGTAAACAAACAAACAACAAGGGTTAGTTCTAGTCAGTGTATACAGCACACGTGTGTTAGGTTACGTTGACGGTATGTGGCCGGCTGACCGGCTGGATACATCCAGCTAGCTACACGATCGACCAGCGGGCCGGCGCCCGAGGGCAGCGCGGCGGCAAACGCTTCCAACATGCCTAGTACATACATACGTCATTACGCCTGTTCGCTTTCCGTATGTAGGCTTACAGTACAGCGAGTACTGACTGAACGTTCATGGATTCTTTCAGAGAATTTTATGCACTCACATCAATTTGTATAGGAAAGCAAACACCCAACTTGCAGTCTCCATTACTTAGAGTAACAGAAGTAATTACTCACAATGTTATAATTCATACCAGAGAGAATTCTCTGCCTCGCATATTACGTGTTTGTATGAAATGGCGCCCACTACGAAATGCATAATCTTTTCATACTCACACAGCCTTTGAAAGTCTTTATTATGAAAGCGGCAATTCTTTATGGGGGAAACATTGGTAATCTTTCCTCTGTAATGTTGCATCCTTCTGTTTGCTATAGCCGCTGACATGATTCTTTGTATATCTTGCTATATCTTAGAAATAACATTGATTATCATGATAACGTAGGCTCCTACTTAGTACAGGTTTAAGGCTCTCCTTATTAGTCTTCCTTAAATTATTTTTGAAGTGCGTTCTAGAATACAATGAACCAATTTCTTCTTAAAGTCAGAAAAGTGCATATCTTTAGAATTCATCCTTATTTGAATATTCTATGTTTCTTCCTGCTTAGTTAAAGAAAGTAAAGAAAGAAAGGCTTTCAGAATATCACTTAAGAAAAAAAAATCTTGACATAGGTAGAACAAATCTTCCCAGGAAGGTTTTCAGAATACCATCCCCAGTACATAACATTTTAAAACCAAGCCAGCCTGGCTCTAAACCTGTACGAGTTTGTGGAACAACTTGTCCATTCACAACGTAATTGTTGATGCTTTCTAAACAGCTACTGTTATGACAATGCAAAGTGATCATACGTTGCGAAACATATGGGAATTTCCGATTTTTTCCCTTTTTTATTTGAGACTAAGAAAAGTAAATATCGAAGAAAAAAATGCCGTGACAACTCTAATGTTTTCATTTGTGTTGTGAAAAAAAATGGAGAACACTAAACAACAACAACAATAACAATAACAACACACCAGAATGGCAAAATCTGATGGGCGCTGGGATGAGAAACCTACCTTCTTCTTTTTTAGGCCTTATATTCATTGAGCATATAAAGGTGACAAATGTGTAGGTAGATTATAATACTAGTACACTAGCACCAGATTTTTTGTTGTTGTTTCAACCAACACTTTTGTTACAAGTCGATTTGAGATACTATTTCCCCCTATTTCTTACTTTGAATACATTTTAGAGCAAATCTCGACAGTTCTGCAGTCATAAGAAAATAATGTTTGTCTTTAGAGACTTGAAGACACACTTGACAGCAATATCTCTTTTTTTTATTTTCAAATTATTATAATTTGTCGAAGACACACCTATAAGGAGGTAACTATAACATCTTTTGTTCTACAATATAATAACCCATTGTTTATGAGTGCGCTTGGTTCTGGCATGGCGCATTGATACATTTTTATTGCGTGATGAAGTGAACCACTACATGTATGTATTGTCTACGCCTATTGAGGTTAAGTTGAAGAAAGCTTCAGCCATGGCGTCTACCATGTAGAAGATCAAGTTGTTTCGTTTAAAACATCTGTCATTGTTTCTGGAAGTATAGTTTAGCACTACAAGAATTTGTAAAACCACAAACTAAATCATCCAGGGAACATGGATGTTTATCATATAACTTCTTGAATCCATTGCTGTCACACGCACACGTGCCATTCATTACTAGTAGGTCTACTTCCGTCCTGCTATTCAGGCCTGAAGCTATTTCCATTGACAACCGTCCTAAGACAGGATTGAGAAATATTTGGTTCAGATCAATTTTACGTCATGTATGAAGTCATCTTTATCACTCGTTCTTATAATGGAAGACTTTCTTAATTCTTCTTCTCTTTTTGTTACCGTGCATGACAAAGTTTGCATTGTTTATCATGTTCTTCTTTATGATATCGTTGGTGCATATACTTTTGTTCAAGGTACAATCCTTGTCAGATGAATGAAAGTTAATCTGTAAATGTGTGCCGCTTTGAATCTTTTTTTATTATTTTAATGGAAATCGAGAAACTATTGAATTGAATATAATCGAAAGCTCTGAGAAATAAGCAAGGCCAAAACTTCCAATGATTAATGTACAATAATATGTCAAAGATAAATCTTCTGATGTTTAATATTCAGACTCATTCCAGTTCGTTGGTTTTTATTTTTCTTTGTTTCTCGTGTCAAGGAAGCGATAATGCAGTCAACGAGTCTGTTACTTCTGGTCTTGACTACCGTATCAATCGTTTTACATATTACAACGTTAGTAGCGAGCTGACGTTCACTCCGACCACATCTGACAATGGGGGCGTACTTCAGTGTCGTCTCATCGGCAGTGAACGGTCCCGAACCTTGGATGTTCAACGTAAGTACAGCTTTAGTTCATTATCTGATCTATCGGGACCTGCATGCAAGTCAAAAGGATGTTATGCTCCTGTGTACGGTCGTATCCGAGTAATGTTGAAAGCTATTCTGGTTCAGATGCAGACACGAGATGATGACGTCACCACCTAAAATTCATGAGAAGATAAGAAATGCTCTTAGTGAGAGTAACCTTGATCCTTCTACTATTAAAGAAATAGAAGAGAAATATCCACATATATTTCTTATGATAAACGCAAACAAAAATTGTGTGAGAAATAAGATTGCTGGGAATTAGTATGAAGACACACATGGCACCCTCAGTACACCAAAATAACACTGACTGCTCGTTATCTGATAAGAGAACTTTGGAATATGTGTCACTCTTATGCCTGATAAGCATGTTTTACTCTCATTCGTTTGAAGATGAACAGTTGCCTGTTACGTCATGATGACTATTGTGACGACTTCATGATATACCCCGAAAGAAAATTATGTTAAAGTAAGTCCTGCTTTTTTGTTTTAACATGTCATATATTTTGTCGATGTTTCTGGATAAATTGTGAATATGAGAATGAGTTATAATCTGTCTACATTTTATCCTTGTCACGTGGCAGATGCTCCAGCAGACAATATCATCTTGATCAAGATTGTTGACGAGGACGGACAAGAAACTGATGGCCTCAGGATCACGTGTCACGTCCACCCACGTGACCAGCCATTTCCACCAATAGAAAATTACGAGATTGCAGTGAATGACGTCATCGAATCATCTTCAAGCTCCCCTTCCTTGATCCTTGAGTCAATTCCGAGTGAATGCTTTGAAATCTCCTGCACCGGTGTCAACGACATCGGAATGACGAACGCTTCAAAGACTTACTGTCCAAGAAGCGACGGTAAGACGATAAAACTTTCCATAATATTATTATGTTATGCAAAATTTCTTGAGACCACTGCAAAGAAAGGTCCATTTGAGTTCATACACACATTCTCTCACCAAATCTACATGATACTAGTAACCACTTTCTCTCTGACGTATTGTTATATTTACTAGACAGAAAGGTGTTTTTTTTTTTAAGATTGATCCATCTCAATCATCTACATACAACAGTTCTAATTATTCTATTGATAATGATAAGGGCAACACCTTTATCGTTGATTCTTCCAAGTGAATTAAGTATACACATTAGTCATGTTGTAAACAATACAAAATACAATTTAAAAAGTCGTGGCACTATGGATATATTTATTTTTTTTTACATCATTATTTTGTTTTTACCCTAAACCTTTCGATCAAATAGTTTTAATGACAATTGACCTAATAGCGATAATGCAAGAGAGTTATTTTTTTTTTCCTTTAGTACTGGAAGGTTGCTTGAATTCACAATTGTTTGAAGTTATGATAGGGCGGGCTTTCTCTTTACATGCCTTGCACCAGTTCCCAATATTTGTATTTCTAAATATGTCACGTACCGCAATTAATCATGAATAAAAAAAAACAAATAAATAAACAAACAAACAAACAAACAACAAAACACATTATTTAATTTTTGTATGCTAAGGCCAGGCGCCCCCAGCGAGAAACATCCTCTCTATCGAGATCCAGGAGATCAATGGGGAAGGAAGCCAGGTCATTCTCGTTATCACGTGTCATATTAGTCCCGAGGACCAGTCCTCCCTACACCTTCACACATACACCATCGGAGTCGACAACACCACTCTCTCCTCGTCCAGCAGCGCCTCGGCTCTCTTTAGACCACGCCCACACAACAGGTGCATCAATGTCACGTGTTCGGGGACGAACGGGATTGGTTGGACCTCTACTAGTCTTGGGCATTGTTCGACTTTCGGCTCAAAGAGAGGTTAATCTACTTATCATATAAATACTGGACTCATTTTTATTCCACTCTGGACTGTAAACATGGTAAAACGGCAAGCGGAAAAAAAGGGTTATGTGGAATACTCTGTAGTATGGATGAAAGCTTCACTCTTGTATAACTATGAAAGAGTTGCGTTGGAATAAATGGGTGGCCCTAGTCGGTGTGCTGTCCACTGGGGTACATAAAAAAAAAATAAAAAAAATCACAAATACCATCGGTTAGTGAATATGTGCATGATGGTGCGTGATGAAATCTGCTGTACACGGATATACGGGATGAAGTTGTACACATTATTTGTTACAAGGATTCCCATGATCCGAGCCGGGTCACCCTACTCACTCCACGGTATCCCAGGCTAGAGGGGAGCTTTAATAATAACCATCATCCCTGCATGCTAGATTTTAATTATCATTGTAAAAATACATTTTTCTTTATTTGTATAAGCTGTAAGTACCTTGTTAGTAGGGCCTACCCAAACAATGTAACCGAAACAAATGTATTATTTTTTTCTTCGAAGATTTCACCTTCATTTTCTCACCCTTATCATATTGAATATAATTATAATAACATTATGCTTCATTATAACAATACATGACCGAGATAAATCACATGATAAATAGACGTGTGTGGAATTATGATCTATGGTCGTTTGCTATCGAAAGTCCCTTCATTGTGTTCTGTCATAATACTACGGTCATGATTTTGATCTTGCCATCCAGGTTCTGGTCCAGGTGTTCTCCAAAGGTCGTCGACTACGTACGTCCTGCTCGTCACGGCATTCTTCATGTCGATGATGACCTATGCCATCGTGGTGATGAAAAGAAGAAAAATCATAATCTTCTGAAGAGGTATATCTCTCTTCTTCTTCCTTTTCTACGACAATGTGCATCATCTTTTCCTCGCATTAATTTCTTTTTGTTTATACCGGCACTCCCCCTTTTTTTTTTACTTCCTCTTCAAGTTTTTTTTTTTTTTTTTTGCAAACTATGTTAACCTTTAACCTCTTTGTCTCCATCTTCTTATTCCAATTCTTCTTCTGCTTCTCTTTTCATTCTTATTCATCGTTGGCATCTCCGTTTTCTTCGACTAATTTTAGTATTTAGTCTTGTTTAAATGTCCTTCATTGCCAATCATTAGATGCATCGAAGTAATCGCAAAAGAAATCTAGAGACGACATGTTTTTACAATTTAACATCTTTATTTGATACTGGCTCATAGTGGCTCGACTGGTGAATAAGAGAAATTCGTGTCAACCTTAAACTACGTAACCGGTTTCTATCATGATGTAGAATAACAACACTATATTTCTCGCTAAAATAACCATGAAGAAATGAGTTGTATATTTCAATGCGACTTTCGTTCGAAATATTATTACAAATAAACATAAAAACCTATAACCTCCTGAGGTTTTAACTGTATATTTAAACACTAGAAAAGATAAAGATATTTTCCTATTTTCAAATGTATCTGTCTAATGATCTAATATATAGTCATATTGTTTCTGTCCTTTCTTTGTTTACTTTTCCTATAGACAGAGAATATAAACTGGAATCGTGGTCGAATATTCACGGTTGCATTTCTTTCGACAAAGACAGTCAGCCCACTGACGGATGTGACAGTAGAGGAGTGCCAGTTCATAGACTCTTAGATCCTCATTTCAATCGAAATTCACATTTATTTAAATATTTATTTTTTCCTTCATATTACTGTAGTCTCAACTCCACCTCAGCAAATTGCACGAAAAGAAAATGATACTTCCACATCAGCATGCGAGATCTAAAAGCAGAAAGGTTGTCAAGATAATGAACAGAAAAACAAAACATTTCTCACATTTTTTTCTTTTTTTTTGTGAATACGTAAGTGATGTCGACTGGATGTGGAGAGAAAAAAAATTATGTACGTGAGATCTTCCATGTATTTTTTTTTTTTTTTTTTGTTTAACATTTTCTGACGTTTTCCTTTTAATCAGGCCTCGGTAATGAAGGACAACTATATACAGTAAGGAGAGACGTTTATTCATTGGAATAACGACAGTTAAAACCTCCACATTTTTTTCCTGGTTTTAGACAGGACATTTCTTTGCTTCTGTAATGAAAGCATTGGATCAAAGTATGATCAGTTAAGAAGTGGGCGATGTAAGGATTGCATGATTATTATTTAGCCTCAATGCAGTAGTATAGAATTGTCATTGTAAACGTATTTCAAACAGTAAAGACATTTCTTGAAGATTGAAAATCACATCTTTTTAACACTTGTCTCTTTTCATTATTTAAACTGTTTATTGTAAGTTGTTGTTTTACTTTTCTATATTTTCCAGCAAAGAAAAGAAACTGGAATCGAAATTACAGTGACGAATTACACACCAGTCTTGAATCGTTAAAGGGATCGTATAGTTTTGGTTGAGACATAACTTCAGGTTTATAACATTTTTGACTTTTTTTGTTAGATAATGAGAAACCTCTCATGAAATATGAAGGAGCATGTAATTCCATGATAAATTCAACATTTATTTGATGAAATTTGGTTTTGAAATAGCTGAGATATCCACAACAGAGCGATTGTAATAAAGTGTGGGACCCACATTTCATTACGATCGCTTAGTTTTACTTTGTTTTTGGATGTTTCAGTCATTCCAAACCCGATTTTCATCAAATAAACTTTGAATTCCTCTTAAAATGGTATGCTCTGTACTATTTCATAAGTGTTTTCTTGGTGTGTCACAAAAAGTAAAAATCTCAATTTTCATCTCGACCAATACTGTACCATCCCTATGCTTGGATATACAATAATAGATTCCTGTAAGTTGACTTTATCAAGAAATCAAACAAAAGAGCTATGGTTTGAGGGAGTGATACGAAGGAGGGTGAGTGACGGACGTGACATCGAGACGTTTGTGCGTTTGTATGTATGTGTGATATACGTATGTGTGATGATGTGCACATGTGTATGTTGGAAGCCGTGTGAGTTTAAACGTTGAAGTAGGCTTACTTTAAATACGTAACAATTCATGGGCAATGCCAACTGCTGCATTTCTATAAGGATGTCAGTTTATTGGTAGTGTTCAGACTTTGTAATTTGACGGCAGAGATATTCTCTGAATTAATTAATTGAGAGAAATAAAGTGTGGAAGCAGAGGTAATATTAAAGAAGGTTCGGTGTGTGGTCCAGAAGAATGAATGGATGTTGATACATTTAGGTACATGAAGGACTGAACGTGTGTATGTGGGAGTCTATGTGTGTGTTTTATTTGTTAATTTGTAATTTTTTTGTGCTACAATTACCGCACTATTTATAGATATTGAGACTAAATTTTTCAATCGGTTGCGACAAAAAAGTAATACATCTTTGTGAACACCGTTTTGTTCTTTCGTAACACTATACAGCTATAATTCCATGTCAAAAGTTATTTCTTTTTAAAGCACGGAATTAACTTGCAAACTTTGTCTATAAACATAACTATGTAGAAAACGCAAAAGAAAGGAGGTAAAAGTAAATTTGTGCATATTCATCTAGACAGTTTGATTCTTGTCATAAGAAAAAAAAAGGAAATATTGATTTGCCATTACAAGCAGACAAAAGTGGAATGAGTCGGCCTTTCGAAATAACTCGATTTATTCGCTTTTATTCAAAGTTTGGATGATTGACCTCTAACACGAAATTTGATCCAGTCGATTTTGGTGGGTATTGAAAATTCAAAATCTACGGAACTCTATGTAATTCATCTCCTATTACAGTGAAACAAAATTAATACAAACGAAATCACGCATGCGCGCACACACATGTTCGTATGAATTTATCAGGAGCAAACTCAACAGAAACTCCTTTGAAATACAAGGCACATCTGGGAAAACATAATTATTTCGTGATTGTTAGATGAAGTATAAATGCCTGTTAATTTCTCTTTCAATAAGAAATCAAACAGTATAATCGGACAGATTTAGGATCATATAAACATGACTCAAATATCATCCACAATACATTGCCTTTGACGTTTGTTTGAGAGGTGCAATGTAACACATGACATCTCCGTGGGAGGTATATTTTCCCCCAAATCCCGTAGCGCTCGGCGCGTGTAGGAAAGATTTCACTTCATTTCATTTCATTTCATTTCATTACATTTCATTACATTTCATTTCATATATTTTCACTTAATAAAATATGAATACATAAAGATATGACAATAGAAACATGGGGGAACCATAAAGTAATTTTGACGGTCTGTATGCTTGTGCGTGTGTGCGTGAGCAATAATGGGACTACAATACATTACGGAATGTGATACATTCAACAACGCAGTCATTGAGGAACATTGTAAGTTTTCCTTACATGGATTATGGGATGACGGTGTGAAACGATCGACAAATTATATACTGTCAGCAACATAAGGTGAATGGCATAACAATAAAATGCGAGCGAGCGAAGTGAGCGAGCTTGAAAATTTTGATATTCTACAGTTCCAAAACTGGAGTTTTAATTGTAGCTACATATTAAGCTTTGGAAATAAATGGGGGCGCATCGGGCGCAACTGCTGGCAATTATTGGCAGCAACATTAGGAGAATGGCATAACGATTCAATGCGAGCGAGCGAAGCGAGGAAGCTTGAAAATTTTGACATTCTACAGTCCCAAAACTGGGGTTTGTAGCTATATCTTTCACTTTGGAAATTAATGGGGCAGCGCATCGGGCGCCACTGCTGGCAATTACTGGCAGCAACATTAGGAGAATGGCATGACGATTCAATGCGAGCGAGCAAAGCGAGCGAGCTTGAGAATTATGACATTTTACAGTCCCAAAACTCCCGTTTGTAGCTATATCTTTCGCTTTGGAAATTAAGGGAGGGGGGGGGGGGGGCATCGGGCGCAACTGCTGGCAATAACTGGCAGTAACGTTTATTAGGAGAGTGGCATAACGATTCAATGCGAGCGAGCGAAGCGAGCGAGCTTGAAAATTTTGACATGTTACAGTCCCCAAACTCCCGTTTGTAACTATACCTTTCGCTTTGGAAATTAAGGGGTGGGGGCATCGGGTGCAACTACTGGCAATTACTGTCAGCAACATTAGGAGAAGGGCATAACGATTCAATGCGAGCGAGCGAAGCGAGCGAGCTTGAAAATTTTGACATTCTAGAGTCCAACAACTGCCGTCGTAGCTATGTTTTTCGCTTTAGAAATTAAGGGGGAGGCGTATAACAAGTATGATGTCAATGTGACAAAACAAGCAAACAACCAAACAAACACCCAAAGTTATCAGATGAAGGGGTTAATGAGAAGGCAATGGGCCTGATAAAAAAAAATCAACCCCTGGAAGTAGACACAGAGTTTTGTCTCTTCTTTTTATAAACTATAACTGATAAAAAAGTCGGCACTCGCACGTACACACACACACATATACACACACAATACAAAGACAAAACATACACCAGCTTCTGCAAGATGCCATTTTGAAAAACATACCCCTTTAATGCTAATTTCTTATCAATTCTGAATGATACTGATTACTTCGAGAATACCTTCCGTTGGAAATACGCGTGAAAGCTTTCATAAAACGTTTTACCGTCTTCTTACATTTCACATCAGTGTAAAATTTCAGATTTGAGGGCCTTGAAAAAATAAACTTTTTGCAGTAGGATGTTCGAATCAGCGGTGAATAAAATTTTCTACAATTTCTTGTGCCATAATTATGATTATCTTTGTTTTATTTGAAATAACCTACATAGCAAGGATGCGGATGAAATATCATTATAGCACAAGAACATGATACACAATACGGCATTCTGTAATACATTTATATCATACACACTTAAAATAGACAAAATATCGGCAAAGAAGGCGCCCTATATACGGTGAATGCAAGACTATTTTAATAGCTCGCTTTTGTAATTAAGATGGCAGTCTCTGCACATTACATTTACTAGATTTCCCCCATGCTAAAATAGGTAATTCAAAGTGGCAAAATAAGGGTGTGATATGCAATAATGACAACAAAGATCTGTTGTATGACCATAGGCTGTTTAAAATCACGATACTCTTTGACATTTTGTTGCAGATGACACCAATGTGTTCCTCTCACGACAAACAGTCACTTTTTTTTAACCCCAAGAAAATGTACATGAGAGGCAAGTTTTGTTCTATTTTCATTAACATGAATCGCAACATCATCGAAGGTAAAATAAAAGTCATCATTGCCAAGTCTATCCGCAGCAAAAGACATGGTAACATGTGTTATATCATGTTGTGCATGAATATATTTCATTTCATTCAAGGCCAGCTTGTCAGCAGCCAGTAAAATCCTGGAATCTTATTATTTTGCATGACGTCACTCCAGCTTTAACGATTTCGATCCTCGCCACATTAGTCACGTGATTGCATTGTGACCAAACAACTAAGTATTTCTGCAGCGCATTTCATTGAAGGTCAAAACAGTTTTTGAAGCACCAATGACTGTTCTCTCCACCCCCATGTTAAATTTTGATGTTTAAAACCTTTACAATCATGTTTAATACACACGATTTCTTCTATCCTAAGAATGAAACGAGAAGATGAAAATTGCAAGGAAACTGTTTAATGTTAAAATTGTGTCCTTCTCTAATACGCAGTCACTTTAAAAAGTTGCTGCAACAATTTCATCAGAGGAGTATGTAATTTTATTTAGGTTAAAGAACTTCATATTCCACAAGGTATAATCATGTTGTAAACAACGGTGATACTTTTCTGTGCTTATTTCTTCACATTAACATTGCATGACTTTGAAATTCAGCGTGATAATTATTGCAACATTTACATCAATTCCTCTTTTTTTTTCTGTCACTCTTCTCCATCTTTTTAAAGGCAGATACCAACACGTAGACTCTCAGATAATTATTGTGTTTTTCCCCTTTCAGTCTGCCTTCTCGTGCATGTGATCTCTGTCTATACCTAACCGTCTATATCATTATCTATTTCTTTGTCTATCTATCAATCTATTATACCTGTCTACATGCATCTATTAATCTATCTATTAGTCTGCCTGTCTATCTATCAATCTATCATCAATTTATATACCTTTCTATCTATCTTTCTGTCTATCTATTAATCTATCTGTCTATCAATTCATATATCTTTCTATCTATCTATCAATCTACCTGTCTACACTCATTTATCAATCTATCTGTCTATCTATCAATATCCTTGTCTATCTATCAATCTGTCTATCAATCTATCTATCTTTCTATCTATCTATCTGCCTATCTATCTATCTATCTATCTATCTATCTTTCTATCTATTAAACATCTATCTATCTATCTTTCTATCTATCAATATATCTATTTATCTATCTGTCTGCCTATCTATCTGTCTGTCTATCTATCTGTCTGTCTATCTATCTATCAATCCATCTATCTATCTATCTATTCACCTATCTATCCATCTCTTTTATTTTGTGATATTTCTTGAGCTAAGTATGTGTCTTTCCACAAAAATTTGTCACTGCCCAGTAGCTGGCTGAGCTCTTCGTTAGATCGCTGGTAAAAGTCTTCCAGGAGGGATACCGTCTGTGGTAACATGCCCCCTACCTCCCGCAGCTTTGCCTTGTTGGAGTTTTGGGGCGTGGCTTCACAGATCTGAGCTGTGTGCTCCTGGCTTAGATTCCCTGCAAGGGAAAAACATAACAAAACATTGAAAAACACTGAAAAAAAAGTCGCTTAAGTCTTTTCTATTCCAGAGATTCTTTATGCCGAAAGTTCGGCAGTCCGAAAATAAAGTACATGGGGATAGGCTTGGATATTTGTCCACATATCATTTCATTTCGGACTATCGAGCCGTATGACATAGAGGGGGGGGGGGGGGGGGCAAACAGCAATCAATGAACTTTATTCATTTTCGGATAAACGAACCTTCCTATTAAATATCTATTTTTTTTCATTCTTTTGAATAACAAATATTCAGAATGACGCCACGAACGTAAGAATCTTACTTCATTTTTTGGACAAACGAACATCTAAATAGATACACATAATTCATGTGTTTTGGAATAACGAACCTAAGAAATAACGAGCATCACTCAAAAGGAAAATCGAATCCTGGAAGAACGAGTAATTTTGTGTCTTGTAAAGAAGGAGCAAATGCAGAGAGGAGATATTTATTTTCTTTAGAAAGTTGAGAACTATCGTGTCAACAATAAGCCATGCTTTATGTTACACCATCTTGCAGTATGTATGTAAAAGGAGATCGCAGGACAAAAAATCCCGTTTAATAATCATTTTTATTATTATTTCTTTTTAATATAATGGAAAGTTTGACGCGTTCCTCTTCAAGCGAGTATAAGTACGGCTTTTCTGAAGTGCTGAATCTACTCTTTGCTCACATTTAATACATGTCTTGTGATATCAATCAAATTTGTAGAAAACGTTATTTTGATCATTGAGAAAAATGGATCAATAACGGCGAGAAAGACACAGAAAATAAGTGCTATAACATTAGCAAGACTAAAACTTCACAACGACATGTAAATCCAAATTTACCTAGTGTAAGAAAGGAGAAGATGTCGGTCAGTATCCCTGTACAGTTGACTTGCCAATCCTCCATCCTAACAATCCTCAGCTGCTCTCTCGGGAAGGCTCGCAACCAGTCCCGGGTGAAGACGGCGTAGAGGCCGATCAGGATTCGCTGCAAAGATAGATAACACAACTAGCTTATCATCTAGTTCTCTGTCACAGTCATTATCACTTGAAGAATTTCGCAACAGACACCGACATATTCATCTATCAACTTGAGATATTTGAGAATGAACCTGGTAAAAAACAAAGGAAGTTATCAGAATGAATGTGATGATTTTATTGATATAAATCTTTCTTCAAAATATTTTCTGTTATAAAGCGTGTGCACTATCCTTGAGAAGATTAAACTCTTCCCTGTTAAACTTCATGGCTTACTAAATTGATTAAAAAAGAAAAGAAAAGGAAAATGACGCTTTACTCTTTGCATTCAAACTGTTCACCTGGTACCAAAAAGCAACGTTGTTATAAGTGGGTCACCATGAGAACTGTTCGCTCATCGTCTTCTGTCTCCATAGCATCCCGTCTCAGATCTCTCCTCGATCTTTTGGTTTTCTTCTTCTTCTTCTTCTTCTTCTTCTTCTTCTTTTACCACACTTACTCAGCTCTGTGTTCTCCATAAGAAAAATTATTGTTTTTGTGGATTACAAGGTATAAACTAAACATTTCCAGGAGCGGATCCAGGCATTCTTTTATGAAAAGTAAATGTCAATTGAATAAATAGATAGATAGATAGATAGATAGATAGATGGATAGATAGATAGATAAATGAATAAATAAACAAATAAATAAATACATAAATAAATAGATAAATAAAAGGAGCGCCCGGTGCTCCCCCCCCCCCCCCCCCCATTCACCACTGCATTTCCAATCGTCCTCGACCCATTGCGGTTTTGTAAAACATTTCCAACCTTTACTGGAGTATACACAAAATATAAACATTTCAATGTATGTGTATCCTATACTGTCACGTGACTTACTGCAAAGTAGCCATGATGAATCTGGTCCGGGCTGTAGGCGCATGCGCGGTAACTCAGTTTCTCTCTGCATGAGTTGAACTTACTTATTGCCATGGTAACCTCTTGATGAAAATGCTCTGGACTCTTTCTGGAGGAATCTTCAAAGTAGAGATAGCCGGAGTAAAGTCTGAAGAAATGAAGAAATTGATTGTAAAATTCCTAGACAATCGTAGGATAGGAATACTTCCGAGATATTCCACAGTGTCATTCTGTGTGCACTCTGGTTATATTGAAGTCCTCGGGTCCGTCTTTTTTCTTTCGTTTAGTGTGATGGCCCAAAAGTAAAGCATAAATGATAACTTTGAAACCAGAATTTCTACGCCTTTGTAACGGGAGTGCACTGTATCAGACGCATATCTCACAATGAAAAAGATTAACAATCATAGTGTTAAGAATATAATAGAATATAACTGCAGTTACCTGTTGATCATTTCGAATGAAAAACGATATAATATTTTAATAGTTTAATGTCAAACAATGCGTTGACTGCTAACAGAGGAAACACGCTCTTCACATTCCAAGATTTGGGGAAACGAGAATAGTTTGTACTTGTCGGGCAACATCTAGGATCTATTTGTATAGATGTACAATACGATAAATTGAATGTATCAAAATTCGCTGGAGTTTTGTGGTGAATTCAACACGACGAATTACAGAAACATCCTACATTAAAAACTGTATGATTTTCAGATTTTATTAACTTTGGTTAGTTGGGAACAATTCGATTTGTTGTCTGAGGTTTGAAAAATGATTATTTTTGTGAATTATTGTTTCTCTAATTCTGTACAAGAGAAAGCATCATTGATTAATACCTTCCCTAACTACGACCTAACCTATAAATTGCATCATAATGACACTCATAAAGTAAACAATGATCACTTTTAGAATACGGTTTAATAGATGAAAGAAAACAATGATAAAACGATAAGAAAGCTTGAAGAATAATCATAGCGATCCGACAAGAATAATCAAACATAAATACAAACAGACAAACAACAAGAAACAGACAGAGTAACAAACACAGCTTTATGTCGGTAAATTTCCTTTGAATGACGCCCCCCCCCCAAAAAAAAAAAAAAAAAAGAGAAGCGACGTTTTGAGGAGGAGAGGGAGGAGTAATTAGTCCCTTTACCTTGACACAGGTTCACGAAGAATTACTAACAGCTTTGCATCAGGCTGTATAGCTCTCATGACGTCAGCAGTGACTGTATTGCGGTCCTTGATAGCGATTTCTAAACCAAGTCTTCCAGTTTGGATTGTCCCAAAAAGTGCTTGGTGATCCGTCTCCTTAGTGAAGGCAAAGAAATAAAGAGAGTGAAGTCTTCAGAATAAGACTGATTGAAGACAAATGTGTCTTATAGATTATAAAAATGCACAGTAAAATCTTAAATGATAGTGTAGTCTCATATTTTACATGCGAACTCTTGTCAAAATTACATCACACAATACTCGCTGGCGTATTCTCCTGTCGTGTGAACTATACTGCACTGCTACCTTTGCGTTTACAAGATTATGTCGATGTATCAATCATAATCAAAAAACGCTATCGCAACTCCCCTCTCCCTCCCCTCAAAAAAGGGCACAATCTAATGAATGAATAATCATCTCTGGGAAAATTAGATTGTCTGATGTGTGTAAGAGTGATATAGAAAGGAAATTCGAATTTTACAATGATGTCGTCTCCCTTGTAATGTTAAGGGTTGAGGCAGTCATATCATGAATATCATCTCACAAGAGGAGAAAGGCATTTACAGCATCAGTATATCTTATTCTCTGAGCTTTTCAAGTGAAAGTGAAGTTTGACACTCCCCCCCCCCCCCCCCCACACACACACACACCTTGTGATTATGACACTGCATCTAATCTGGCATTGTGTGTGTCATGAGATTGTATATTTGACAGTGATGCGGGTCGTTGCTTGGGTACCATGTGCTACCCCTTGCTTTCAAACCAGACAAGTGACATGTTAGATAATGCCATTGTTAAAAAATATTATAACACCGATGTTTTCGTTTATAGACAGCCGGTTTTAAGATGAACCGTACACTTTATCTTGGTATTTGTTAAGAATAAAGAGCACATTTTTAGACGATTTCAGAGCTGGTTGTCTTAATTTCCAGAGTGGTCTTTTTAAAATAAATCGTGTAACTTGCACTCGACCCCAGCAAACTTGAGACAAGTCAAAGTTCTTGGAAATTATCTGCGATTTTCCTCCATGTAATACTTACCATACACAAGCCTTGTCTTCGTGGAGGGATCGTCGGTGAAACGTTGAACGAGTTGCGATGACAGACTCGCGTAGCTTCCCAGAGATAAATCTACAGTCGACGAAGACAAAAATCAAGATTTAAGTTGCATAAGCATATTAATCGCAATAGAAATATCATGTTATCTTTTTTTTTTTCAGCAGTGATAATATATTCCTACTTTACAAAATGACCTAGTCGAGAAAAAAAACCTTTTACGTCTGCATTAAAATGTGGTATTGTGTGGCACTCTGAGAGTGTGTTTAAAACAAAATCATTGCCGTATATACCCAGGAGATTGATATGACAATGATATAAATGCTTTTGTGTTTTTATAGTCGAAAGTCACTCTGATAACTTTGAATCGGCTTTAAAGGCAAGGTTGACTGTAAACTGTGAACAGTGATGAGTTACAGTATGACAACCACTGCACCTGTCTCGATCAACTCACGCTTTCTTCCCATCGTCCACCACTGCATGATCTCTTTCCTGGTGTAAACTACATCCGGGTGTTTTGTGATTTTTTCCCTTAAACAACGATATTTAAGACTTTTCCATCGTTTGAAAGTATAAGCTGGTGTTACAAATGCATTACTGGACATAACCCTTGAAAAGTCGTATACGACTTTAATATCTGTGTTTTGTGTCTCCTGAAATTAACAACATTGTTATAGAATTGGCCGAATAATTATACGCTATAATAACATAAATAATTGCATAAGGCTGCCAAGATGCACTGGCAACCGAGTTTGGCTTTTTTTTTAATACCCATCTAAAATACGAATCAACAACAACAGTGCCGTATATTAAGAGAGTCTGGCCAACTCGGTTTTCGGCTTAGGTGTTTTGAAGCCTGTGATTGGTCAAAAGCTGGTCCCGTGACCTACAGGCGCCATGTCGTTACCAAAGTCAATCACGCGGGCGCGAGCAGAGCTCATACGCAGTGCCCATTGTTCATTACGCGCAGCTACGCGCTAATATTGCTTGCCTTGGGGACTTCCCCTGAATATCAGTCATGGTGCAGTGGGGCTATGTCATTGCCGTAAGGTTGTCAACTTTATTGAAGTAGAAGGTACAACACGAAAGATATCTTGATATCTTATTGCCATAAACTGAAGATTCGTCATGCCTACCTGCGCAGCACGGCGTTGCGCGAACCGACCTGGCTCTTAGTGTAATGATGCACCGCTTTCCGACAGATCCAAAACAAAGGAAAAAGCGGGAAATCAGAGTGCGACGGGAAAATATATATCTGATTTGTTTTCTTTGGATTCCTCGCGGTGTCTTTCAGACTATCCAAGTTTTGATTCACATTTGTATGTCTCCGCCATCTATAACATAAGAAAGTGTTGCCTGAGGCATTTGTTTTGGTCGTCCGTCCGTCCTTCCGTCTGTCCTTCATATCGCAATCAATATTGTGGACACCGTTTGAGGTAATGAAACTTGACATGTATGCTTGTGTGAGTGGACGAAGTTTTGTTTTTAGCTTATAGGGCCTAAACTTTTGTGTAAACACGCTCAAAGTGAAAGGTCAAAATCATGTATATAATGGTTAAATTCTTAAAATATCACTATTTCCCCCATATCTATATGCAATATCTGGAGGTATAAGTACAGGTATTTCCAAACGAAACTTACTGCCTGACCGTGATTTTCTCGTAATTGTATTTATTTTTATTTTTTTTAGGGGGGGGTATGGGAGGGGGGTAAGGGTCAAGGATCAATGTCAGGTAAAATGTAATATTAAAATTCGACTATCTATTGTTGAAATACTATTACCCATGCAGTTCCTTAATACCTTGGAAATTACCCAATTCACAAACTTAAAACAAAATATGGTACACGTATTTGCATACCCTCATTACTACACAATGACGCGTGATAGGGAAAGATTTGGCCATGATGGTCAAAGGTAGGTGAAAATACTGAAATGACAGAATTTTATATTTTTTTTTAAATAACCGTTGAAAGTGTTGCTATGAAAATAGTAGTAAGTAAAAAGTAGTGAGAAGTAAGCAAAAGTAAAAATGCTCAAATTCCTTAAAGATAATATGAAGTTTTGGTACCTTTACAAAGTTTCCCTGAGATTGCCTTGTCTTAGTTTGTGTTTCAGGTTAAAGTACCTTTCATATAACCAACACAGTGAGACTTACTCGCCCCAAAGTGCTCTCATGTCTTAGTAATCATGCAATAATGGTTTCGGATATTATCGACGCTGTACAACGTCAATAAATACTAACGGCTCGTTCGAATCGTTCGAATCTTTATATAGCTCCCTCAACGATCATTCTGCGTGTAACTCGTGAGAACCGGATCGCCAGCACAGAACTTGTGTAGAGTTCTGTGACCGCCAGTTATCCGGGCAGTGCCGCAGCGCTAACACTCCTCTGAAGCTGTTTGTGCGATGCGGTAATGCGTGCATGCATGCGAGCGGTATGTACAGTGCCGACAATGCGTGATCACAGATTATGGTACATGAGGCGAGGATGTACGACTTGTGTGTACTAGGACTAGTAGTATGGTACACGAAGACGGGTTTGACATAGAGCAGCCATTGCAGGAGGGAAACAAAAACAAATACGAAGACCATAAACAGTGATCAATCCTGCCGGAGGGGAAAAAAAGACGAGTATAGCTGCGGCAACTTTGAGGCGATCAGATATGCATCAGGATACTTTGTATACTACTAGGCGCTGCGTTTTACTCACCACCGGCCACCCTGGTTAGATCGAGGCTCGTTATGCAGCGAAGCACGGATTATACATACAGATTGTACGCGCACACAACTTGACAACACTGCGGTGGTGAGAAGTGACTTGCTGTGCTGCCAAATAAGACAGTAGTTCCTACATGATATTTTAATGTAGTTAGATATTTTTAATATTGTCTGAATTCATATGTTGGTAAACTCTCGTGATTTTAGAGGCTCCACCACAGTGCTAGACTATCACGCGGACTTGCTATGAGATAGATGACATCTATCTTGTAAGCAGCCTTAGCATGCCCTGTTCAGCAGTCGATCGTTTTACCAGGGAGGTCGTTTACCGGGGAGACGGGAACTCTCTATTCATTCAGTACTGTACATGAAGGAAGACATCACCTCAACCAGCTCCCAGCCCGACCAGATGCATGCATGAATGCAATACCCGCTCGCGCTGGTTTACGTTTGGAACAGCAACACACACACACGCACACACTCACATACACACACTCACATACACACACAGTACACACACACACACACACACACATACTCACAAGCACACTGACACCAGGGAGTGTTCCAGTCCACCTGTCTTGACACGGGTACAGAAATAGATCGAACGTTTATTGACCTTGAGTCGGGTCAGACTCACAAAAAAAGAGGAAGAAGAAACCACGCCAGAGATGGAGTGATCAGATTGCAGGGAGAGAGAGAGAGAGAGAGAGAGAGGAAGAGGGAAAGACACATTTTCACAAACCTGCCTCGTTATGACGCAATCGTGGAGAACAGTGCCAGTAGCTCCATGATACAGTCGAGGATGGAATCAGAGCTTGAAGCTCCTTGATGGAATAAAGCCCATCCCATACTCACGACTATAGGACTGACAGAGTTTGGATCCTGAACAAGTCACAGCAGCTTCAGCATAAACGAGTTGTTTTTTGTTTTGTTTTGTTTTTTCAAATCCAAAGTCGGTCAGTCATAGTCGTGAGTCGTATTCCAATAGTGTGCGGCGGGCTTAGGATATGTAGGTCACTCTTTGGCCTTTAGTTCGGCCTGCACTAATTTATTCATTTATTTATTTATTTATTTATTTATTTTTTTTGTATTTCAAAGTTACGTTGGTGTTTTCATTATGCAGATGGTGCATTATAGTAGGCCTATGATAAGTGGCCTATTGGCCCCAAAACATGATTTTAGACTGAAAATAATCCGAGTTACGTGTTTGTTTTTTTATTTTTTATTTTTACATACAGATTATATTCAGATTGACAGTGTAAATCATTAATCGATTGATTTTCAAGGAAAATGGACTTACCGGATTATTTTTTTCTTTCGAACACGCTCTTCTTCCTTCAGAGAAACACAAAACCTCCACATTCAACTCCAAAGGGAGGAAAATCAAGCTGCGCATACCGAGGTTGAGGTAACATAAGTAAATCCAAGTTCTGTGAGTTTCAGAGGAATATCGCAAGATCTTGTGGGTGGTATACTAGTACTTTAGTAAGCTTCAGTTTGATTGTAGTTATGAACTACCTATTTACGACGCCAGTGTAGCCACGGGTATGAGCATGTCGCTGTAATAATATTGTGCGACACAACAGAAGCCTGCAACATTGTGTGCGACATCCTCGAGAATTGGCGACATGCATGTTCTAACTATATAAGTGTTATCAAATTTGTGAAAAACACGTGTAAAACTTGTGGGACGACAAACTCATATGTTGGCTGAACTCTATTTTATTTTTATTTTTTTTAAAGAATATTTTATTCTCCATCAATGGTATTTCGTTTATGCATCGATACAAGGTACTCCATCATCTCTTTATTGTTTTAGGGGATTTCGTGTTGACAAAGTCGAGTATTTGGCTGCAAAAATTGCGGTGAGCTACCTGTGGTGTATGGCTGGTGCGTGTTCCACGTGTTTATAGGGCATAGTGAAAATTCAAGGAAAAAAAAAACCTACAACCCAAACGAATTGAAACAGAACGCGCAGTGGTACGGGGAAAAGACACTGCGTGCGAACATCTTCTTTAAAAAAAAAACAAAAAAAAAAAAAAACTAGAAATGTCGCTACGGCGACAGGTGTATGCCTCCGCAATAATGCAGGTCTATAGTACAATGTCTTGACAATGTGTGATGACAGTTTCACACAATTGGCAAGATATTAAAATGACAGGTTTGCCACAAATGTGCTGAATGTTCACTTTCCTAGAACTATCAATTGGATGAATGATTAAAACGTCAGAGTGCAGGTATTTGGGGGAACTGATGATTTTTACTGGACTTTTGACCCTTTTATAAGTTTATGCATTGAGTAATTTTCAAGGTATTGAGAAAAAATATAAATTCAGTATCAAATGGTAAAATAGTATTATCTAAACCTGGCCTTTGACCTTTGACCTCACAGTTCCAAAGAGAATCACTGTTAGGTAGAGCATGCATAAATATGTAAGTTTCATGATAATACCTTGAGTTACTTTTGAGATATGGAGGAAGAAGTGCAATTTAGCACTTTCACTTGACCTTTGACCTTTTGACCTTTGACCTTTTGGCACGAAACTTCCCGCAGAATATATATTGGGTTATACATGCATACATCAAGTTAAAAAAATCCTTCAGGCATTGCATAAATATAAGAAAAGTAGTGATATTTTGAGGAGTTGACCTTGAACTTTGACCCCTGACCTTTGACCCATGACCCCCAACTTCCCTAGATAATCACTGCCCATCGGTTCATATATATACTAAGTTCCATGAAGATACCTTGAACCATTTGCGAGATATGGAGAAAAACATGAAATTTCAACCTTTTTTCACAAAATAACCTGTGACCTTTGACCTTTGACCCCGTGACCCTAAAATCCAAACAAAGTATCATCCCCCAGGATATACCCTCATACCAAGTTTGATGCAAAACCACCTCACGGTTCTTGAGATATTGACAAAAACAAAACGGGACGGACGTACGGACGGACGTACGGACGGACGGACGCCCCGAAAACAATGCCTCCGGCCACTTCGTTGGCGGAGAAAAGAGAAAAGAGCAAAATCCCACGATAGCAAGGTGCCACAGACTTGGCAAAGAGGGGGGAGGGGGAGGGGGAGGGGGAGGGGGGAGGGCGGGGGGTAAACCACAAATCCGCGCGGTGGCGCATTCCTGCTGAGGTCATAAACAGTCTGGGGCCTGCGGGAATGAAAAGGATGTTTCGAAGCGAGCTCAAGTCGAAGACTCCGGGGAAGACCACTGGCAGGATTGCAATCGTTACCTGATTCTACATTTCTTTCAATCAATTGACGTAAAATAATGTCATTTTTTCTATTTTCTTTATATCTTTCCTGAAATATATCCCACTGCCCTCCAAAGGGGAAAGATTCTCTATCATTATTCTTTCTTTTCTGACGGTGACTCAGAGGTGCTTGATTATAAAAAGGGAAAATCATGTTACTGTTCGTCACTCTGCAAGTTCGTTGTTCTGAGAGAGAAACACTTTCGTTATTTTTATGGTTCCTTGATTCGAACACGGGTGTTCGTTCATCCTGAAAGGAAATAAATTTCGTACCACGTATAGGACCTAATTCGTTTTCAGAATAAAAATGTTCGGATTATAACTAACGCCTTCATATTCGGAGCAACAAATGGATCTGGAACAGGAATTTGGGGACCCGGATTGACGAACCTTATACATGACGTGTACTTATCCCCCAAAGTAATGGATACCGTGCAAAGAAATTAACGATGTCAAAAAGGGAGATTAGTTTCCCGCCAATTCCCCCTTCCGTCAATACTAAGGCTCCTACTTCGGAAGTATAGGTCTGTCTCTCGTTGCTCGATAAAGAAAAAGAAAAAGAAATGAACAACGTCAAAATAAACAAGAACAGAATAAACGCATGTTCGCCTATCGTGGGGCATCTATGCAATACTGTTACCTTGGATGATATCCTCACCCTCACCATCGTGTAATTCCTATATAAGAAAGCAATTAATAATTATGTTTTGCACTGGATGTTATGAAAATGTATGTGATCTGGTATCCCGACGTAATGTAAATGATTATGTTACATGAAGAGGGCTGTGAGTGGGTGGTATTCGAATACTGTTTTGTATAATTATGATTTCGTTATGTGTAGATTATGTGCGTATAATAAGAGTTTCATTTTAAATGGAGTTTCAATCAATTTAATTATTCATGTCAAATTGGATTCCTCGGAAGACCATCACGACCATGAATGCCGAGTTGCGAGCAGCGCAATCCATACGTTTACCTTTCGTTATAATACCATGTTATTATAGTTGAAATGTATCATTGTTACCTTGGGACTTTACGGTGAATCATTTATTAACAGACAATCAAATATCTCCCACTGCCCAAGGGGAAACATATCAAACTAAGAATGACATTCATTTTTGCTTTTAAGATTTCCCCTCCCGTCTGACAATTATTTTCTGAAACATCCACCAGTGCCGGATGTAGAATGTTTATTCCGAAGGTGATATCCGACAATGAAGTACAAAGGCTTGATACTCCGATGAATTAGAATCACAAGCTTACGCAATGCTATTTTACGAAGAACACTCTTCGGATATATGTTGAAGATTAGTGCCTAAACATTACCTATAAACCAAAACAATCGTAGCATATCTGTATACTAGCTAGGCCTTCTAAATAACCAATAAAACATTTGAACGAATTAATAATTGCCTATAAATAATCGGCAGCACCCCTCAAGTATTTCAAGAAACAACTATATGTCTTGTGCAAAACAATTCCTGCATATTTTTTGAATGTGGCAAGATATAATGCGAACATGAGATTGTGAGTTATAAGAACAATTTCAATATTGAGCTGAGTTCAGCAGATGTCATAAAATATCTTCGGATCTCGTTCATGAGGACATGCCAGCAGAATTTGGGTAAATGAAATGCAGCCATTTCCACTGGAACTAATGGTAGATCAATGTTATTGCCGTATCCTTGGAGTAAAATGTCGCCGGGGCGCGGGACAATTCAGTGTGGTGTCTTCGAAGGAAACATCACCGGAGCAAGTGTTGGTGGTTCAGTCGTCGGCGGAGCAATCATTGTCGACGGAGCAGATGTCGTTGGGGTGATGTTGTGGAGCACATTCTCGCGGAGCGAATTAATGTCAGTGGAGCATAAAGACTGACCTCTCTTTGATACATACGTATACTCATGGACACAAAAGAAACATTAGCCAGTGGTATAAAGGGTATAGTGGTCGGACATTTCCATCGCCTTGATGTTACCATTTTGCAAAGAATCTACAAATTTTAGTAACATACATTCACCAAAATTAATGTCATACCGTACATTTCTGGATGCTGAAAATAATTAGAAGCTGACCTATTTCACTCAGCGTGACAAAGGTGAAAAGTTTACGTTTTCTCTGTTGTTCCGGATTAAAGAAAAACAAAATAACGTCACCATGATTAATTTCCTATTATGACAATGTGTGGGAAGGGATAATGTGTTATTCATATTTTTTGCGGTACATCAATGATCATTGATGCGACTTGACTTGACATCATCTTGAAGTTCATCAGGACGTGTTTCCAGTGACGTTCATTTACTGGTGCTATATAGGGACAGCATGTCATGTTTTTACGGAGCGTTGTTCAATCTGCTAAAAACAATATAAGAAACATACATAACGATATGTGCACAGGAAATTACAATCCTCTCATAATTTATGACAATACAATGATAATGAGATGTGATGTTTATGGCTTATTTGCAATACATTGCACTCCCGTTACAACGAACACGGTAATAACGAAGCAAAACTTCTGTTCCCAAAATGTTCGCCATTAAAGTCTGTGTTAAAAAAATTCGCTTATAACGAACACGTTTATAGCGAAATTTTCGTTATAACGAAGTCTTTTCCGAGCGCCACTGACAAAGAAAAACAAAAGAAATGTGCTCTGTTATAACGAAAAGCGGATCGCTTCCGAAAATACGTAGCTGAACAAGCATTTATAGCGTCTCTGCGTGGGCGAATGCTTCACAATATTGCGTTTTCGATCCGTGTGTCACGCACAAGTTTTCGAGGAGAACTTGCATTATTGTTAAACAATCTGACAATAATCTGAAATTGAGTAAGGTTCCTTATTACAAAACACAAAGATTCTGATACACCTAAATGTCCGTTAGTTCGGAAATGAAACAGTGTTTGTTCACGAACATTTTGGCGTTATTCCAAAGATTCGTTATTCCGAAAAAAAAATATAGTTCTTATTACGACGGTGCGTTTGTCCGAAAATGATAGGAATTCCAAACATTCATTAATTGGAACATTAAAAAAACAACAACCTAAAACAACAACAAAACAAAAAAAAACAAAAAACAAACAAACAAACAAAAAACGTTTCGTTAATCCAGAAAAGAAAAGGTAAGTCCACTAACAAATCTTAGGAATTGCAAACCTTATAATCGTCTTATAAGAAAACTGAACCTTCGAAATACGTAACCTGTGTCATTTTTTTTTAATTAACAAACCTTCTACGGAATGACAAACTTTATTACATTTTCGGATTAAAAAACCTTCGCAACAACGAACCTTCGGAATAGTGATCCTTTCTCAGTTAGTAAATTACAAACCTTTGGAATGACGAACCTGATCATTTTAATTTCCGATCGACGAACCTTCGGACATTACAAACAACTTTATGCTCTCTTTTAATTGTAATATTCAAACGAAATTTAAAAGGTCCCATTCCATTTTACATAGCTTTCCAGTGTATTCAGCAAACAGAACATCATAATTTATATGCGTGGTTTCCTTGTTTTCGTTTAATATTGTATTTGTTCGGTTATAACGAAACTTCGTTATAACGAAAGAAAACTGCCCCCATGCCCCCTATAGGGTATAGTTAGTTCTCTTTTCTTTTAAAATGTATATCATCAAGGTTCTGCAGTGACCACGGGTATATTATTTTTTGATATTTGTTTTTAGGAAGGAAACAACCCCGTAACGAGGGGCATTGGTGGCACGAGAAACTGAAGGGGAAAAAATGCATGGGGGAGCCTTTTTTTCCTATTCAGCCGATTAATCCCGAGTGGGGCACTAGAAAGAAATAAAAAAGAAAGGATGCAATATACATATCTTATATATATATATATATATATGTGACCCGCTACAACAAAATGGTCCTAAAGTCGCGCACGGTCGAAGCCGTGAAAATCGAGTTTGAAGTCAGAGCATCAAAATTGGTCAAAACTTACGATTTTCTGAATGTGACATATCATTAGAGTCTGACATGTCTTCTATCATCTGTCGAAATTTTGAAGCAAAATGATGAAAGGAAAGACCAAAAAATAGCGTTTTTCTGGGCCATGTTTTTTGGCGTTTCAACGAAGCAGAAACTGGTTCGAACATTTGGATTGAGCGCCACACAAAGGCTCCGCCCCTAACAACGACCAGCGTGATCTCATTGGTCAGTTTGCCGCTTGCCGCTTGCTGCTAACCGAAGCGTGAAGTTCGCACACTGCCCAGTCGACTGGTGCGTGCTGGCGGGGTGCTCTATGCCCAGCCGGCCCAGCTGCTTCTTCTGGCATCCTGGTCACTGATTGGTCGGTGAGGAGACCGCCGACGCTGTGTTTGAATGAGCATTTCGGGGGTTGCTAGGGCTTACCTTCTATTGTCCGGAGGTGAATACTGACTGCGTGTCCCGTGATCGTGATTGCGTCGCAAGGAGAACTTTTAGGGCGCTTTTCTCGAAACTGTGATTTCCCAGACGTCTTGACATGCTCTTTTTAAACATCGATATCTCCGCATCCGATTATTTTTATAAGATGTGTTATATATCAATTTAAAGCAGAAAGATTAGGGAATTGTGTCATGCAATTTTCAAATAATCGACCTCGCCCGACTTTAGGATCATTTTGTTGTAGCGGGTCACATATATATATATATATATATATATACGTGTGATATACATACCTGATGGCATACATGTAGAGCTGTCCACCGTTGCTTGTTATACCGGTCGAACACGAAGCCACCTCGATCACTACTGATTATAGCTTACTATAACACGAAGCCCCCTCGATCTCCATTGGGATTGTGTTATGTGAAAGAGATTGCATAAGATTATGCTCTTGTCATGACATTTGTCATCATGAAAAAAGGGAAAAGACGGTCGCACAATCACAGATGGAAGAGGTCTTTGATTTGCTTTGTTGTTGTTGTTGTTGACAAAATTGTCTCACAGAATCACCTGATAAGCAAACAAACCAGTCCTCTTCACATTAATTTTTTTTCTGCCAATTCTCTCCAAAAAATTGGCCGCTAAGCAAAAACAACAACAACAAAAAATGATAATAATACAAACAGAACCAGCACATGACTGTGGTAATCAATTCCATCAAATCACCTGCCCAAACAACAAGCAAACATGTTATACATAAAACGTATAGGCCCTACTAATTGTAAAAACAAACAGTCAGTAAAACAACTAGAAAACATAACATTTCGGAATACGTCTTTCTTGGTCAATCAGGCCTGCGCATACTACGCTACGAAAAAAAAAAATAAGAAAAAAATGTCCGGCATAAAATGCTACATGCCAAGCGTCAACATCCATGATAGGCCTATGCCTACTCTGATGGCAACGTTGACCATGTAGATAATCGTCATTAACAATCGGATTTTCTATATTATGTTAGTTAGCGATTTTTTTTTCTTTTTTTACTAGACAGCCCATTCATTGTCAGAATGAGCAAAAGAAAAAAAAAGGCTGTGAAGACTTTTTTTAAAAATAATTTCTTTCATTTTTTTGTTTAAATCTTGACCTGACAGCACATTATGTCGAGAGAAGTGTTTTTCTTCGATAAGCATATAAACATGGCAATTGAACATTATTCTAGAAGAACGCTACATGTATACCATCTTGCAGCACAGTTCCATTACACACTCTTTGACTGCACACAGTACACAGGTACCACGTGAATGGAGCAATGAAGCAAAAACAAACAAAAACGAAAACAAAAACCCTAAAACAATAATAATCTAAACAGGATTAGCATTTCTGTACAATCTGTCGACAAATCATCTGCTCAAACAAAAAACATTGTCGCGTTCTGCACAAAACGCATATAGGCCCTACTAAATCTGTAAAACAACAACAACAAAATAAATAACCCGAACCTTTCGGAATCCATATAATTCTTTGACACTCAGACCTATGCTATTTACGCTAAGAAAAAATGGACAAATGGAAAAATGTCAAGCATAAATGCTACGTTGCAACTGATATACGTCGATGTAGGGCAATTTGTCAATCAGCTGCAATGAAAACATCTCGACGGAAGAATTTCATGAATTTGAATAAAATTAATGCTTCGTGCCACGCGTCGTGTACTGCACCAACTCTGGCAACGTATAGTGTATAGACGATCATCAGTAACAACCGAGCTGGGTTTGTTTTTGTTGTTGTTGGTTTGTTGTTGATGTTTTAGTTAGGTTTAGTCGGCGATTGTTTTCTTTTTTTACTTGACAGCTGATTTATCGACATAATCGGCCAAAAAAAAGGAAAAAAAGTGCAGACAATTTTTGATTTCAAACAACAAAACCCAAAATAATATTAATAGTAATCAAAACAGGATTAGTGGTCATCAATATTATTCTGTCAACAGATCGCCTGACAAAACAAAACAAAACAAAACGAAAACACAATTAAACACGTCTTCCATAAAACGCATATAGGCCCAACTAATTTGAAAAACAATCAGTAAAAGTACGCTGAGAAAAAAAGAAGAAGAAAAGGAATGAAATTAAGAAAGAAATGCTCAGCATGCACAGGCTGAAGCGTCAACTATGGCAACGTTGACCGTGTGTAGATCATCAAGCTGTTTTTACTTCTGTAGGTTTAGTTGACGATATTTAGTGCATTTTTTTTTATTGGACAGCTCATTTAGGCTATGGACAGAGTTGGCAAAAACGATGCAAAGATTGTTATTGATTTTTTGATTTGGCTTGTCAGCACTTACGGCGAGAGAATTGCTTTTCTTTCATCATAAATGATATAGTGTAAAAACCATGGCAAATTGAACAAGACCCTGTCGCCATTACACGCCGGCCGCAGTAACTACGCACAGAACACAGGTAGGCCCTACCATGCTGGACAAACAAATCAAAAAAAAAAAAAACAAAACAAAACAAAACAAAACCCTAAAACGACAACAACACAAACAGGATTAGCAAATTTGGTTGTCAGTTCTCTCGACAAATCACCTGACCAACAACAAACATGTCCTACAATCGCAAAACGTATCTCAATAGGCCCGACTAATTTGAAAATTACAAACAATCAGTAAAAAAAAAAAAAAACAAACAGAAAAAAAAGCAAAACAAAAATCCTTTCGATTTCGGATTATGTCTTTCTCTGACAATCAGGCCTATGCAACTAAAAAAATAAATAAAAAAATTAAGATTAGAAATGAACAGCATGTGGTACGTGCGGAAGCGTCAACATCTACCGACTGCATGGCAACTTTGGCTGTGTAGATGATCATCAGTAATACATACATGAGAGCTGTTGTTCTTTCTTAGGTTTACTTGGCATTTTTTCTTTACTTGATTGTGTGATCATGTATCGTCACTAACAAAAGGATCGTTTCCCTCATTTCAGTCTTGTTTTGCAGATGTGCCTTTTTCAGACAGAAATGTCTTTGAATAGATACAGATGATGAGGAGCAGCAATACCTGAGATCATGAGAAATTTTGTGTCAATCATGCACGGCCACCTGTAGGCCTATTATACATCTCAAAAGCGTCTCAAAGACAGTTTTAGCATGCTTTAGGGTACTGCTTTGATCCCATGATTGTCACCGCAAGCAAGCCGGGAGAAGAACAAGATGGAGATTCGATAAATCTAAAACTATATGCGCAGAAGAAAATAACGCAGAAAAATCAAATGAAGTGAATGTGCAGTCTTGAGGTGTATGTTAGGAAATCATACCTCAAAGCAAACACTTTCGCTAGGGAAAAGCAGGCAGTTTTTAAAAGAAATGATGGAAGAATGATTGTCACTTGTGATCTCAATATTTCACTTTTCCGTAGCATATTCCAGAGCACAAAAAAAAAAGAAGGAAAAAAAAAGGATCGGTAATCGTAGAGGACAGGTATATCCTGTAGGGAAGGTATTATGCGTGTGCAAAAATGTGTACGATGAATGTCCTTGTACTAGTAGGCCTATATTAGGTCCATGGCCTGTCAACAAATCACCCGACGAACAACAAACATGTCCTTCACAAAACGTACAGGCCCACTATTGTTTACTCTTTTTTTTTTTTTTTACTTGGAAGCTCATTTATCGACAGAATAACAAAAACAAGAAAAATGGGAGGGCTACCTTTGATTGTTTGTTTCAGTTATTTTATCTGTTCTTGTCAACACATAATATGGAGAGAGAATCTTATTGTTTATTATAGCATGAAAACATGGCAAATGAACATGCATTTCGGACCGCCTCTATATAGATCTGCAGAACAGTCCACTAACACGCAGCTCGCAGCTGGTCGTATGAATACTAACAGTACCCAAGTACATAATACGTGTAATACGTTAGTAGCTTGCAACGGGGCGAACGAACGAAGCCAGCTCGCTTGCCATGGCCACGCATGTACCATCCACTAGTACAGTGATGATTGGCATTGTCATAGCGAACGGAAGCCAGTACGATATCGCCACGGACTACATTGTTCAGTGGACTGGATCCACTCTTTGGTGGAAGCATGACTAGCAAAGAATATCGACTTTTTGGTGGAAGCAGGGAGGTCTCACCTCCCTGGTGGAAGGCAAAGAGTGGGGTAAGCGCGTGGGGCATGTGTACAATATGGGTACTAGATAGCATGCTCATGGCCACCCACATGCACAGTATACGGTTGGCCCATCCATGCCCCCATGATACGTACACACAACATACACCGCACAGTGGTATCGTTCGATCGTACACTACTGGACGTCGGACATACAACGCACACAGTGGCTATACACACAATGTACGCAGTTGTCGACAGCTTGCTCTGCTAAAAACGGATCGCGGATCGTAGCCTCTGGGATGCGGTCGCGCTTGTGTACAGTACACTCCAGTAGTATATCACAGAGCTCTCTCAAGACTTCTGTAAGTAGTATAAATAGTATCAGTAGTATCCGAAAACCGACTTTCTTCTCGGGACCGCAAGGGGGCGTTGTGAATCATGCGCTCGAGACCAAATCCTTCCGTTTAAACGAGCCGTTATTTTGCGAGAGTCACTACTGCAGTTCTCATCTAAAATTGACGTTCTAGTAATCAAACATGAGTTATAATGCTCCCTAAGCATCATACTGACTAGCAGTTATATCCTGATACTTTGAATCATGGTTTCACTCGGTGAAATGCACCTTAACAGGAACTCCATTTTATCTTTAATACTTCCTCTCTTAAACAATAAAAGACATCCATTCATACCTAATTCAAGGAAAGTAAACATTCGACGCATCAAATTTAGTGACAAATTTGCCATTTTTTCTGCCAATTATGTGAAACTGTCGTGTAACATTGTCAAGACGTACTCTACACCTGCTGAGAGAACAATGTAATATGGCGGAGGAATACCGGTCGCCATTAGGACATCTTTATTTGTGTGGGTTTTTTTTTTTATTATTATTTGGTACAGATGTCACTGAGGATATCCCTCATAAAGTACAGTACTTGTGCTTTCGTTCAACATGTCTTTTTTAAATATTATTTTTAAACAATTTTAGATCATTTTTACATACCTTTATATCGGTGACGTTTTCATGTTGTACATTGTACATAGGTACATGCTAATCGGCCTTCATGTCAGTTTCATACATAATGGGACTAAATAGGATGGTAATTGATGATTACAATGTATTTACGTGCGAAACAGTAATAACTGTGGAATTCGTCTATCCTCTGCACAGCTAGAATTGTAAATTTATATATCATGTTGTTATACAATATTCTTGTTCCCTGGACAACGACTTACTGTGAATTCTTCTTGTATTTTCACAGCAATAATTCATCATATATTCAGGAGTTATGTCCTTTAGACAGCTTCCCTATTATTTATACGGTATACCTGTGTGCTTATTGTGTCTATTTGAATGTGTAAAATGATTGATTGTTGGCTTTGTTCAACATGGATGGAATGAAAGAATGTCCCCCCTCAACCTACCCCTTTCTCTCCCCCCCCCCCCTCTCTCTCTCTCTCTCTCTCTCTCTCAAGCAACACCGTGCCTTTGGGACGCCTGCGCGTACACACTTAACCCTCCAAGCGCACACGATAAAACCATAAGCGCACTGTACGCTGGGTAACGACATGGCGTCCAATTTATGAGTTGGCCAGACTCTCTTAATATACGGCACTGAACAACAACAATAAAGTGCGTGCTCTATAGTTTCTGTTAGGGCAAGGCGCGCTGTGCAGCTGAGGGTTTATGACGCCCTAACAATCAGCGTGTTTCTACAGAGAATCCGATAGACCTAGCATTTGCAAGCGCGTAATCAAACAGTGCGCTAACGCGGAACCAGGTTGTTTCTACAGAAAGCGCATAATCGGATTGAATCCGATTCTCCACCTGAATGCAGGTGTGACCGGATGTCTGGAAAGTTGGCTGGTGCATTGTGGGCCTGGGTCAAGGTCAAGCATCTACTGATGATGCGGATGCGATCACCGATTGAACGAAACTGAGCACAGGGCCTGCCTAGCTAGCTAGCCTAGCCCTTGGCCGGCCGGCCCGGCCTAGTGTGGGTACAAGTTACGACCGGCTGCTGGACGAATTTGTTTTCATCTAACTTAACGTTTAGGGCTCCTACAGTTGGTTAGCTCCAACGTTTATATGGATTAGAAATTCGTTTTGTTTTCTACCAATTCTTTGGTTCGTCAATTTTTCACGGATCTTAAGGTTGGATTTTTATAACTGGATTATCACATGTGACGAGACAACAGCAGTTCACAATCACAGAGACACAGCTTCTGTCGCGGCTGACTGAGTTCTGTAAGTTCTATCATCAATTCTAACTAGTTTCTAGAGTAGAAGTAGAACCTCCTACTCAACTGTTGGGCTAGGCCCAACGTTACTACGTAGTTAGGCATATTTCTAACGCTAACAAGTTAAGATTAAAAAAAAAATGATTAGATTAGGGCCTAGCACTAGCAGTTACACGTTTTAGGCGTTAAGAGTCGTTGGGCCTACTGCGACTGGATACTATCTTACTCCTAGCCTACTACAAGTTAGCTCTAATGTTAGACTAGGGTCTATTCATGTTAGTGATTTCCACATTTCTACTTGTCATTAGGCCTAACGTTAGATTCTAATGTTACTATCTAGGCCTACTTTTACTAACGTTCTTAAAGGGGCCCTGAAATCCAATTTTATTTGAAAACATCACTTTTGGGAATATAAGGGTGGTTCTAAGAAACATTCCATATTATACTTCTAGGTTCTATTTTGATTATATCGATTAGAAATGTATTAAAGTCAATCTAGAACTAGTTTGGAAGGTGTTTTTTTTTTATAGTTTTGTTAAATATTTCAGTAGACGTAGAAGTCTACTTTACTAGACCGGGTCTACTGCATTACATAGATCTACTGTCTTTACCAATGACTGACAGATGAGGAATAATATTGATTAGAAATGTCTTAAAGTAGACTCTAGATCTAACGTTAGAACTTGTAACGTGTTAGTTTGGAAGATGGTTTCTTTTTTTTTTTGTGGGCGTTCCCAAGTAGAGTCTAACGTTAATCTGGACAATAAAAAGAAAAAGTCGTTAAAAATAAATAGAATGTTTCTAACGTTAATCGTGTTAGATATCCGTTTCACCACAAAAGTGGTATTGAGAACTTGAGGGTATTTTAAATCAACACAAATCAACATGCATTTGAATTTCAGGGCCCCTTTAAATTAGGCCCTAGACCTAGAGAACCACTCTAACTTAACAAGTTAAAACGTTCAGTATAACGTTAGTCTAACTGTCAGAGTCTTAAACACAAACGGCCTAGGCCTAACGTTACAACTAAAACTAAAAGGATCGACTGTGTGTCATTGGATTTATAAATATAAGTAACGTTAGAACAAAGGCCTATTAAACGTTGACTGTTTGTGTTAACTGTGTTAGACCTCTTTCTTCGGGCAGGTAGGATTTAATTCGGGTAGAAACTCATGTTTATGGAACATTAAAGAACTGTTAGTTATATTCCAAGTCAATGTTAGATTTTAGAACAGAAGAGAAGCAGCTGTTGGTAGGATGCCTAACAAAACACTTAACGGTTAACGTTAGACAGCGTTAATTCTAACGTACGGTAAAGTTTGTTTAATAGGTAGGCACCTTGCCTCTAAAATCTAACGTTAACTAGGTCTAGACATATATTCTAACGTTACACCCCAAGTGGACTCACTTTTTCCACTTTTGGATTGACAAAATGTGCTTCAATTATGTTTCGATACTCAGTAAATGAATGTTTGAATTTCCTTTCATTTTCGGATTAACGAAACGTCGTATTTTTATACTACATTATAGGCCCTACCAAGATCCATATTTCTATTTGATTCTTTGTCGGATTAACAAACTAGACCCTCAACCTAGTAACGAACCTTTAGAATAACGACAAAAATTTCGTAAAACAAACCCTAACATTAGTTTGCTAATGCTAGACTTTAGAGTTTGTCTTTTCCGAACTAAAAAGTATTAGGCCTAGAGAATTATAGTTTTAATAGACCCCTACTAGATTCTACTAGTATGTGCATCTCACACGTATTGTTAGCGCTAGTTTAAGTATTGTCAATTAGAATGTAACAAGTTAGTCGTACTCGTAGAACTATAGGTTCTAACATACAGTTAGTAGCTCGAATCTAACGTTAAAAAGTATAAGGCCTAACTATATGAGAACGGTTACTATCAATACTAGATCTAGTGTTCTGTTAGTTGCCTTGGTTTTAAAATTACGGTACAGCGCAACTGTGTAAAAATAACACCCCTGCCCCTGTTCGTGTGTCTTTTCTTTATGTTAAAATTCAGAGTATTTTCTTTACAAGTTTGTCAAATCTGAGGCAAATTGTGACTAGTAACGTTATAACCTGATACTCGGACGTTTTGGAGACACCCAACTACTGTAAAAGTGGATTATTCAACGTTAGATAAAATAGCTGCAACATGCATGCACATAAAAGTCATGGCCACATTTACCGTACACATGTCTGTCAAACTGGTGATTGTCTTCCGGGTCAGTATCGGATTATTGAACCTGGCGTGTTTCTACAGCGCTGACACTGGAAACTGCCCCGGAAAGAACTACCTCATTAGACGGTTAAGTTAAGCGGAATCGGTATCGGAATCTGCATCGGAAAGAAACCGTTACTGGTGTGTTTCTACAGCCCCCTCTATCGGATACAATCCGATAGACCCGGAATTTGGGGTTCTGTAGAAACACGCTGAATGGCTTCTATATTGGGAAATCGGGCGACTTTCAGCACACAATGAAGTACATGTACGTATAACGGGTGGAAATCACTGATATCTCTATGGAAGAACAAGATCAATGGTGGAAATGAGCTGCATACTTGGCGGAGGTCTGCGCTATAGAAAAGCACTCTGAGAGCGCAGACCTCCGCCAAGTGACTATAGTCACTATATTCGTGACTATAGTCACGAATATAGTTTAACGTGTGTATCAAACGACACTATACATAGACTTCAATGACTTCTGTATGTTTATTTTGTTTGAATTGCCTGTTATTTATTTATCCAGTTGCATACAGGTTTTTTCCCTTTCTTTCCTCCCTTTCCCCTCAACTCACTCTTCTTCTTCTCCTTTATCCTCACATTTCTCCTGCTCTCCCTTTGTGCCTCCCTTTTCTTCTCCCCAGCCTTGTTTCTTTTTTCTCCTCTCTCCCCCTCACTCTGTTCTTGTCTCAGCCTCACACTTCATGTAGAATTCTCTATCTCTCAACATTCCACATTCCACGCCTCCTCTCCTCTTCTATGCCTTCTTTATTCGCTGAAATGGTTGTCATATGACTGGAGGATATAGGGTATATTTTTTTTTCACTCAACACTGCTTTGTTGTAATATGATTTATAATCATGGATTGCCCCTATTGATGTATTGATGATTTGTTGTTGTTGTCGTCGTAATGATTGTATTTTGTTCGTGTTTTACACATTGTATATGTAATTTATTTTGTCTCACTGTAATTTTATCAATGTAAATAAGACGCAATTCAGCCATTCGGCTGGAATCGAAGTTTGATTATCAATAAACCATTCATTCATATTCATTTATTAACTCAAGTGCAATTTGGTCTGTGGTTGCCAGGCATGTGATTTTAATGCCATTTATCTTTCTATTTATCTTTTTATCAAATGTTATTACAGTGAGGCTGGTTGGTGGATCAACCCAAAATGAAGGCCGAGTTGAGATATCGTGTAACGGACAGTGGGGCACGGTGTGTGACAGCTGGTGGGATATCAACGACGCGCACGCGGTGTGCAGAGATCTCGGCTACTCATCAGCTTTGAATTATTATTTGAGAGCTCGCTTTGGGCCGGGTTCTGGACCAATCTGGCTTCATTGGGTTTACTGTGAGGGAACGGAAAACTCTCTGGTTCATTGCTTTCGTTGGCCATGGAGATGTCATCAGGGCTGTAGTCACAGTGAAGACGCCGGAGTGAGGTGTGAAGGAGACCGTAAGTTTGATTCATTTATTCACGCATTTCATATCGTAACTTAGGCCAAGTAACAAAAATGGAAATAATAATGAAATAAAAATCAAGATGAAAAAAAAATATATATATATATATTTTGTAATGTATTACTTCCTTTCTTGACTTCCTGTGAGCAGGAAGAAATATAGAAGAATGTTCAAAGAGGATGAATTTAAGCATTGGTTATGCACTTTTTTGACTTAAGCAAGGAATTGATTCATTGTATTATAGAATTCACTAAAAGAAAATTATTTTAGGAAGACGAATAAGGAAAGCATTAAACATTTTCAAAGTGAGTTAATTATGATAATCAATGATATTTCTTTAAGATATAACAAGATACAAAATTATCATGTCAGTGGCTACTGCTTGAAAAACCTTTAATCAATTTTTGGGATTATCGCAAATAGCAGCATCCAAAATTACACGTGAAAAGTTACGCATTTTACCCCGTGAAGGATTGTCGCCTTTATTAAAGAGACTTTAAAATGCTGTGTGAGATGATAATGAAAAGATTATCCATTTCGTAGTCGGCGCCATTTCATACAAACACGTAGTATACGAGGGAGAGAGTATTATACAAGCGCCCTCAACTCTTTGGTATGAATTAGACATTATGAGTAATTAGACATTATGAGTAATCTACAATACAGAAAACAGCTCTTCGTATCATTTGTCACGAATCGTGGAGAGGTCATACTAATAATTTATTTCACAAAAATAATATTTTGAAAATTTATCATCTTTATCGTTTGCAATTAGGACAATTCATGTATAAACTCACTAACCATTCTCTCCCCCTTGTGTTTGATTCCATGTTTTTAAAGAATGAAACTGTTCATGACATGCACATCCAACCCGTCAATCCCATGAATATCATTTGCCTTTGACTAGGACGGTTTTTGCAAAATCTTTATTCTCCTTTTCTGGACCAAAATTCTGGAATTCTCTTGATAATAATATAAAAGAAGTTTTAAGTTTTAATATGTTTTCTTTCAAGTTAAAGAATTATTTAAAAACTTCGTATGCAGCATAATGATTCATTCTTTTTTTATACTTGTGATTTTCAAAACTGTTGTTGCTCGGTAATCTCACTACTCTTTGTTAATCAGTGAGCCCGTGCGTCTGTGCCTCCAGAGCTCTGGTTATAACCCATCGTTTCCCTCTCCTCTCCCCCTCCCTCCCCCCCCCCCCCCCCTTGTCCACTTCGGACTTACTACCTTCCTCACTATCTTTCTATCCTTTCATCAATCCGTCCTTACAAGAGAGCCGCCTTGTGTTTGTCAATGTGCGTTGGTATGTGTGCTTGTGTATGTGTATTACTTTGTCTTTTTTTTTTACTACCGCTTAGGGAAATTGTTGTTGTTGTTTTTGCTAATGTCCTCGGCCTCCTTTTCGGAATCCATGATTTAGCTGTTACTAAGACTAAGTTGGTAAAGAGACTAACTTGTTAGACTGACAAGCCGGCTGACAAGTTAATAGACTTTGTTAGTATAATAAACTTGTAATAGGTCACCATCTTCATAAGATCTCGACCACGTGCGCGCATGGTGTTGACAAAATAAAAACAATCATTTAAGTCGACTTGGCGAGATAAGTTATGTCGCCATGACGACATGTAATTTTCTATAAGTCAACTTGGCAAGATACCTTATGTCACCATGACGACATGTAACTTTTTAGATGTCGACTTGGCAAGATATCTTATGTCACCATGACGACATGTAACATTTTAGATATCAGCTTGGGTAGATAACTTATGTCACCATGATGACATGTAACTTTTCAGATGTCGACTTGGCAAGATACGTTATGTAGGCGTGGTTACTTGTTCATACTAAGGGCGACGAAACTTTATGCTAGCAATATTGATTTTGATATCAGAAACTGCGGTGGGCTGGGATAAGAATGACCTAATATGCTTTAAGAAGTTCTTAGGATCAAGTTTCAGACCCGGGTGTCAGAGTAATGGTCATGTCTTTTGGGGGGCACTTCCTAACTTTCTCCCTCATTATTCTGGGAAATATTTAGGAAGAAACTTATGAATATTTTCAGAATAACACCCCAGGACTCGTGCCCGGCATCACACTGGGCCTGGCGATCATTCTTGTACTTAAAGTATGTAGGCCTAGGGCAAGTTGTAGTTTCGCATAGCCTCGTATTATTATATTCACACATCTACAAACGCGCCCCAAAGATTTTACAACCTAAAACACATTATCTGAATATGTAAAATTCCTGCAGGAGTTGAATATTTCGGTTACACTTTTACCCATTGCGAAATAAGTCGATGGTTTGAATTGAAGCTCTGCGCTGCACTCAAACAGTTGGCCGCGGTATGGTAGTGTATATACACGTATACATGTACTATGATAGCATAGGTATACTCGGACCGTCCTGATATTCAGTCCTGAAGCTATTTTCCATCGACAACAGTCCTAAAACAAGATTAACAAATACTTGGTTTCGCGAACTCATGAGTAAATCAATTTTACGCCATGTGTCAAGTCCTCTTTATCAACCGTCCTTATATTGGAACACATAGGCGCCGGAAGTGGGGGGGGGGGGGGGGCGCCCCACCCCCCCCCCCCCCAATCCAAAAAGTGGGGGGGGGGTGGGGCAAAACGCATTTCCCCCCCCCCCCCCCAAAAAAAAAAAAAATAATAAAAAAATAATAATAATAATAATAAATGAATAAACAAAGAAAATAAAATAAGTATGTATATATATATGAATAAAAGGGAAAAAATATGGCTACAAACGGCAGCTTTTGGACTGTAAAATGTCAAAATTTTCAAGCTCGCTCGCTTCGCTCGCTCGCATCCAGCAGTTGAGCCCGGTGCGCCCCCCCCCTTAATTTCTAAAGCGAAAAACATAGCTACGACGGTAGTTGTTGGACTCTAGAATGTCAAAATTTTCAAGCTCGCTCGCTTCGCTCGCTCGCATTTAATCGTTATGCCATTCTCCTAATGTTGCTGACAGTAATTGCCAGTAGTTGCGCCCAATGCTCCCACCCCTTAATTTCCAAAGCGAAAGATAAATATAGCTACAAACGGGAGTTTTGGGACTGTAAAATGTCAAAATTTTCAAGCTCGCTCTCTTCGCTCGCTCGCATTCAATCGTTATGCCACTCTCCTAATGTTGTTGCCAGTAATTGCCAGCAGTTGCGCCCGATGCCCCCCCCCCCCTTAATTTCCAACGCGAAAGATATAGCTACAAATGGGAGTTTTTGGACTGTAACATGTCAAAATTTTCAAGCTCGCTCGCTTCGCTCGCTCGCATTGAATCGTTATGCCACTCTCCTGACGTTGCTGCCAGTAATTGCCAGCAGTTGCGCCCGATGACCCCCCCCCCCCTTAATTTCCAAAGCGAAAGATATAGCTACAAACGGGAGTTTCGGGATTTAAAATGTCAAAATTCTCAAGCTCGCTCGCATTGAATCGTTATGCCATTCTCCTAATGTTGCTGCCAGTAATTACCAGCATTTGCGCCCGATGCGCCGCCCCATTAATTTCCAAAGTGAAAGATAAAGCTACAAACCCCAGTTTTGGGACTGTAGAATGTCAAAATTTTCAAGCTTGCTCGCTTCCCCTCGCATTGAATCGTTATGCCATTCTCCTAATGTTGCTGCCAATAATTGCCAGCAGTTGCGCCCGATGCGCCCCATTTATTTCCAAAGCGAAATACATGTATATAGCTACGATTAAAACTCCAGTTTTTGAACTGTAGAATATCAAAATTTTCAAGCTCGCTCGCTTCCCTCGCTCGCATTTTATTGTTATACCATTCACCTTATGTTGCTGACAGTATATAATTTGTCGATCGTTTCACACCGTCATTCCATAATCCATGTAAGGAAAACTTACAATGTTCCTCAATGACTGCGTTGTTGAATGTATCACATTCCGTAATGTATTGTAGTCCCATTATCACGCACACACGCACAAGCACACAGACCGTCAAAATTACTTTATAATGGTTCCCCCCATGTTTCGACCCACCGTACGCCACTTTTACATATATTCGATTATATATATATATATATATATATATATATATATATATATAATAAATGTGTGTGTGTGTGTGTGTGTGTGTGTATGCATGTGTATATTGTGTAACATATGCATGGTCTAATCTTGAGCCCCCTCCAATGTTTGCCCCCCCCCCCCCCCAATCCAAAACTGCTTCCGGCGCGCCTGTTGGAACACTTCCTTAGTGAAACACTCTTTTCCATCGGTATGATTACTTCTTCTTCTTCTTCTTCTTTGTCACTATAATTATGTACATTGTTTCTTTTATTTTTGTTAATATAGTTGGTGCATATACTTCATAGTGTTTAACGAACTGTCCTTATCAGATGAATGAAAGTCAATCTGTTAACATGTACCGGTTTGGATCATTTTTTTTAAGGAATTGGTAAAACTATTGAATTGAATATTGACGGTAATCGAAAGCTCTCCAAAATGAGCAAGGCCCAAATTTCCAGTGATAAATCTGAAATATGTCTAAGATAAATCCTCTGATGTTATTCAGACTCATTTCAGTTCGTTGGTTTCTATTTTCCTTTGTGTCTCATGTAAAGGAAGCGATAATGTTGTCGACGAGTCTCTTACTTCGGGTCTTGACTACCGTATCAATCGTTTTACACATTACAACGTTCGTAGTGAGCTGACGTTTACTCCAACGGCAGCTGACAATGAGGGCGTACTTCAGTGTCGTCTCATCGCCAGTGAACGGTCCCTAACCCTGGAAGTTCAACGTGAGTATGTACAGTTTTAGTCACGGTCAGTATCAGGGAGGCATTTCATGAAGACCCAAACACCCTTGTGCAGACAGTTAATTCTGAGTTAAAAAAAGTATGTGAGTGGATACGAGCAAATAAGCTGTCTTTAAATATCCAAAAAACTAAATATATGCTTTTCAGTAATACTTTAGATAATTTGAATATGGATATTTGTTTTGGTGATGCTGTTTTAGAAAGTGTTTCCCACATTAAGTTTCTCGGAATTACAGTCGATAATAAACTCTCCTGGAAATTTCATATCGAAAATGTCTGTAAGAAAATTTCACGTAACATAGGTGTTATTAATAGACTAAAATTTTCTATTCCTCAACATTCGCTGTTTACATTGTATTCATCCTTGATATTACCCTATTTAGATTATGGAATTTTAGTATGGGGAAACACTCATCAAATATTATTGGATAGGGTTTTACTGCTACAAAAGAAGGCTCTCCGCATTATTTGTAACACCGTTCCATATTCTCATACAGATCCTTTGTTTTTTCATAATAAGATTCTGAAAATTAAAGATTTGTTTTTGTTTCAACTCGGGCAATTTATGTATACTTATAATAATAACGGTCTTCCGTCTATTTTTAACTCCATGTTCATGCGCAACCGGACATACCATGGATATCCAACCAGACAGTCAAATGAATTTCATTTACCTTTATTACGAACCGTGCTTGCTCAACAGACTTTCATTTATGTAGGTCCAAGATTCTGGAACTCCCTTCCCATGGACATAAAAAATGCACCATCATTGTTTTCTTTTAAAAAGAGATTGAAGAGTTTTCTTTTGAAGTCTTATAATGCAACCGAATAAACATAATTCTGCAATGTATCTTCTTTCATCATAGGCAGCGTTCTCTTGAGGCATCGACCATTTTTTACCGCGTTTAGTATTTTTGTATTCCCCACGTGCCCTCATGGTTACAGTCTGTTCCGCTGGAAAGCAGCTCAACACTGTTTCACTCTCGAAAACGCGTGACTATTTGTCTCTGTGGGCTTCGCCCCGTGGTGTATGCATCAAAATAAGTTAGGTTTTCTCTCTCTCTTTCTCTCTCTCTTCCTCTTCTCCCCATTTTCTGTTCCCTATTTTCACACTTTTGCTTTCTTTTCTTCTTTCTTTCTTTCTTTTTAACCCGACTTTCCCAGTTTCCCGCACTCTTTGTAGTTGTAAGTTTTTCACCCCCTTTACTTCCCCTCTTTCCCCCTTTTCCCTCAGAGGTACCCACATGTTACAAGCATAGTCTTTTGAGTGGGTACCTCCACTTTTTTTTTTCACTGAGTGTATAAATGTTTCTTTTTGTACTAAACATAAAGACATGAACATGTTGTTATCCCTGTCTGACTATGTATATTATCAAAGACTCGCATGCCAAATGTATCATACTGTTTTTTTTTTGTACATTCTGTTGGAAAAAGAGTGAAAGTAAAAGTTTGAAAGTTTGAAAAGGATATCTAAAAAGTCAATCATATCCGACAAGTTTTGAGAAATTATTTAGTCTGATTGGCTGATTTCTCTGAACTTGTCGGATATAATTGACTTGTCGGACATTTTTCCGACAAGTTCCTTCATGAAACGCCCCCAGGTCTATCGGGACCTGCTTGTAAGGCAAAAGGATGTCATGCTTCTGTGTACGGTCCTATTCAAATATTGTAGAAGGCTATTCTGGTTGATATGCAGACACAAGATGATGACGTCTCGAGATAAAATTCATGAGAAGATAAGATATGCACTTATTGATAGTAACCTTGATCCTTTTGCTATAAAAATAGAGAAGAGAAATATCCACGGATATTTCTGATAATAAACTCAAACAAAAATTGTGTGACAAGTACGATCCTTGGGAATATTAAGTATCATACTTAATACATAGCACCCCCAGTGCCCCAAAATAATATTGCCTGGTCGTTAGCTGATAAGAAAACTTTGGAATATATGTGTCATTTCTATGCCTGGTTAAGCATTATTATTTTACTCTCATTCCCCGTTTGAAAACATTATGTACACTTGCCTGTAACATTATAGTTGAGTTGAGTTGAGTTGAGTTGAGTTTATTAACAATATACATGTGAATATGATAACATGATAACATGAAATTCCACAGTGTAAGATACAATAACATGAATTTTTTTATGAGAATACGATGATTTTGTACAAGGTTCTTACAGCTTTGCAAGCATATATTTTACATACTTATATCTACCTTAGATGAGAATACATGTGTTATAATAGATTTAGTTTTGCTGTGATACATTTATCACTGAAAAAGGCAAAGAGAATGAATAAGTATGTAATGTAGACATATATGCATAGACAGAGGTTATGAAAAAAGTAATAGAAAAAAAAATAATAGAAAAACAGAAGATATTGTTAAAGGGAGAACCAAAAGTTAGCACAAGTGCTAGTCGGGAATGGTTCTCCCATTATACATGTATATTTAAGCTGCTTATTGCAAGGTCTACTCTTTTAAAGTAACTATACTATAGAAGTACATTAAACTGAACACTGAAATTTCTTTTCATCACTAAACTTCTTTTAACAAGTGATTTTTTAGGTTTCTTCGAAATGAAGATCTTGTTCTTTCCTCTTGAACATTGGGCAAACTATTCCAAAACTTTGATCCGACAAAAGATATAGAAAATGTACCATGTGTCGTTTTACATTTCGGGAGTCTAAGCATGGAATGATCTTTGCCTCTAGTCCTGTATGCATGATTCATTGGCTCATAATATTGTGTTACAGAATGTGGTAAATGTCCCGTGTGTAGATCATATACAAAGGTTGACACTGCAAGCTTATGCAGGTCAAAAACATCTAACACTCCTAGGCTGGTGAATAATGGCCTAGAACCTGTTCTTAAGGGGGAAAATGTAATTGCTCTCACGGCCATTTTTTGCGCTAAAAATATAGTAAGTCCTACTTTTTTTTAACATGTCATTTATTTTGTTGATGTTTCTGGATGATTGGTGAATAATTATGGCAATGAGTTATTAATCTGTCATCTTATCCTTGTCATGTGACAGACGCTCCAGCAGACAATATCATCTTGATCAAGATTGTTGACAACGAGGACGGGCAAGAAACTAATGGCCTCAGGATCACGTGTCACGTCGACCCACGTGACCAGCCATTTCCACCAATAGAAACTTACAAGATTGCAGTGAATGACGTCATCGAGTCAGCTTCAAACTCCCCTTCCTTGATCCTTGAGTCCATTCCGAGTGAATGCGTTGAAATCTCCTGCACTGGTATCAACGACATCGGAATGACGAACACAACAAAGACTTACTGTCCAAGAAGCGACGGTGAGACGATAACATTTTTCCATAGTGTTAAAGTCCATTTGAGTTCATGCACACATTCTCTCACCAAATCTACATAATAACCACTTTCTCTTACGTATTGTTAATTTACTAGACAGATTTTTTTTTTGAAGATTTATCCATCTTTATCATCTACATACACCAGTTCTGTTTTAATAATGATAAGGGTAGCACCTTTATCGTTGATTCTTCCAAGTTGATTAAGGAGACACATTAGTACATGTTGCCTTGTGAAATTAAAAAAAGAATGAACAATAATTCAGGTCGCGGCACTTTGAATAGATTCATTTTTCTTTTGACATCGTTATTTTGTATTTACCCTAAACCTTTCGATCAATTAGCTTAAATGTCAATCGACCTAATAGCGGTAATGCAAGAGAGTTATTTTTTTTTCCCCTTAGTGCTGGAAGGTAGCTTGAATTTACAATTGTTTGAAATCGTGAATAATATTTCTACTGCTCATAAGTTTTAATAGGGCGGGTATTCTCTTTAGATGCATTGCACCACTTCCCAATATTTGTATTTCTAAATTTGTCACGTACCGCCATTAATCATAACTCAAAGAAATAAACAAACAAGCAACAAAACACTTTTTTCTCTCATTTTTGTATGTCTAGTTCAAGCACCTCCAGCGAGTAACATCCTCTCCATCGAGACCCAGGAGATCAATGGAGAAGGAAGCCAGGTCATTCTCTTTATCACGTGTCATATTAGTCCCGAGGACCAGCCCTCCCCACACCTTCACACATACACCATCGGAGTCGACAACACCACTCTCTCCTCGTCCAGCAGTACCTCGGCTTTCTTCAGACCACGCCCACACAACAGGTGCATCAATGTCACGTGCTCGGGGACGAACGGGATTGGTTGGACCTACACCAGTCTAGAGTACTGCTCGACTTTCGGCTCGGAGAAAGGTTGATATACTTTTGATATATTGATTTTATTTACCACAAGGCTGTGATGTAGAAAGCGAAAGAACAAAAAAAGAAAGAAAAACAAACAAGTAAACAATCATGCAAAAAAACAAAACAAACAAACAAAGAAAAAAAACAACAACAACGTAAGATTTTAATGTGAGATTCCAAGTAACGGCTCGGTGAAAGGTTAATGTTCTTCTGATACGATTTTATTCACCAAAGGAATATGATGTAGAAAGCAAAACAGAAAAAAAAAAATCACGAACAAACAAAATAACAAACAATCAAATAAACCAAACAAAGAAACAAAAAATAAACCCGCAGAACTAGAAGGTTACACGTAGCGAGGTTGGCGGAGACAATTTTCTCCAGCGTTTTGATGCAAATCAATTTCAGTTCATATACTTATTTTTTTTCTTTTTTTTCTAGTCGCAAATTTGTTCACGTGAACAAACAAAATACTGCCGTAGTAGAGTAGGATTTGTTTGTTTGTTTGTTTGTTTTTCTATTTGTTTAACAAAATAGTAAAGTTTTAATGTTAACATTCATTTTTAAATGAGTTTTAAAGTGTTAATTAGGTGTTTTGTCGTGTTTTGTTTTTTGATAGACAACGCAAAATTTTACAAGCTTATTTGTCGAGATTGCGCAATGTCATCCAAACTCAACAGTGTCTGGTTTAAAATCTTCCTGTGATTACCGAGGATTGGAGGGGGATGTTTCTCATAAGGAATACTATCGTTGATTTCTTGACAAAAGCAAACAAACAAAACAGCAATAAAATAAGCAACATTACATATTATTACAGAGTTAGGTTTTTATTTTGAACCAAATATAGATCTACCCGCTTGAATTCACTATTATATTTAAGCCTTGTCTACTCGTTCTACTCGAACACTTACGACTGATCCTAGATGTTTTCGTCTGGAGTGTATTCTCTTGAGATGAGATAATCTTATGTTAGACCATTTTCCTATTAGTTTATTTATCAATAAATCAAATCGTATGGTGGTACCAAACGATGCGGCAACGCTTTAGGAATAACTGCCTAAAGAGAAAAGTGTGTGCAAGAACAATGACTAAGAGAACAATATGACTTATGGGGGCTCTTTAATTATCAATGACGGACATCCACTTCTTTGTGTGTTGGTTAATTCAAAATGAATGCAAATCTATTAAAAATTTAATTAGTAGTCGGTTTGGAGTTAAGGGCTCTCATCTTCACGTTGCAAGATTAGTAAACTTATTCCCCCTCCCCAGAAAAAAAAACAAACAAAAAAACAATCAATCTCTTCTTTGCCTCTCACTAAATCTAATAAGGAAAAGTCCAAGATATTGAATGTGTTGATAACGAATATTCAAGAAGTCATCCTACTCAGATCTTAAAGCCAGTAACAAACTATAATGATGATTATGAAGGACCAACGCTTTTACATTTTCATTTACCATTCTTCTGAAGTTGTTTACTTGTTAAATTCTGATCCTTCGAATTTTGAGTAGGGGGTCTTAATATTGTTTATCAACGATATTCAGGATTTGAGAAGAATGGTAAGTACCTGACACAGTCTCCCAACCCCCACCCCCACCCCCACCTCCACCCCCCCCAAAAAAAAAAATGATTGGTTTTTTATGTTGTTGTTGTTTTTTTTTTTTCAATCTTAGGTCACGCGCCTCCAGCGAGTGACATCCTCTCCATCGAGACCCAGGAGATCAATGGAGAAGGAAGCCAGGTCATTCTCTTTATCACGTGTCATATTAGTCCCGAGGACCAGCCCTCCCCACACCTTCACACATACACCATCGGAGTCGACAACACCACTCTCTCCTCGTCCAGCAGTACCTCGGCTCTCTTCAGACCACGCCCACACAACAGGTGCATCAATGTCACGTGCTCGGGGACGAACGGGATTGGTTGGACCTACACCAGTCTAGAGTACTGCTCGACTTTCGGCTCGGAGAAAGGTTGGTATACTTTTGATATATTGATTTTATTTACCACAAGGCTGTGATGTAGAAAGCGAAAGAACAAAAAAAGAAAGAAAAACAAACAAGTAAACAATCAAGCAAAAAAAAAACAAAAAACAAAACAAAGAAAAAAAAAACGTAAGATTTTAATGTGAGATTCCAAGTAACGGCTCGGTGAAAGGTTAATGTTCTTCTGATACGATTTTATTTACCAAAGGAATATGATGTAGAAAGCAAAAAAAAAAAAAAAAATCACGAACAAACAAAATAACAAACAATCAAATAAATCAAACAAAGAAACAAAAAATAAACCCGCAGAACTGGAAGGTTACACGTAGCGAGGTTGGCGGAGACAATTTTCTCCAGCGTTTTGATATCTCTTTATCCCTACATGATTTAGTTTTGATGAGACTGAAATTTTTATGCGTGAGTTCACTTATATTAAACTTCCACCCGTTTTTTTAATGAATTATTTCAACCGTTGTGATGACATTCATTCAAAATACACACATCATCAATCTAATATTCATCCATTTTGTTTCTGAAGACTTCATGCCCAGAAACAGTCGATAAAGTTTCCTGGATCCAATTCTTGGAACTCCAGAATTCCTGAAAATCTTAAGCTGCCTTTGCATAATTTCAAGAAAAAAAAAATGATATGTTTTTGCCTCCTCTTTATTCTATGTTATAATAATTTAATTATCAGGCCTGAGAGGTTCTGGTTGAAACTATATGCATGAGGCGACTTCACTAGTTCTATTTTGAAATAGTGCTATAATGCTACGTAAGACAACGAAGAGACATAGTTTAACCAGAACGTCGAATAATGGTCTGGTATATTTGTTTCATATCCCTCCCAATTAATTGAAGAGTAACAGCAAAGAGCGTGGTTGACTGGTCTAAAGATTCGAAAGTTTCACAATGTGGAAGTGTATGACTGTATGCATTGACTGTGGGATGCCCTTTACCTCTCGAAGCGAAGACGCAGTGCGTTTGGTGAAAAATCGTACTGTAACATGATGTATTATGCATTAAAATACGCGCTTGGCAAATACCCATCGCCATTGCAGCATGGTAATTTTTTTTCCCCCAAGGGAAATATTTGGGCTACGATTTTCATGACATAAATATGTTTTGTCGCTTTCGCTGGCCTCAACCAATCAGGGGTCAAGAAATAGTTTTTGAGGAATAAGATATATTGTAGGCTTTGGTAGTTTTCATCCGATATTCCTTTTTGATGGTTCTCTGTCAAATAGTAAGGTTCCGACCATACAGGTCCAATTACTTGTCTTCATCGAGGAGTTCTTCAAAAGTCGTCGACTACGTACGCCCTGTTTGTGACGGCGTTCCTCATTTTGATGGCTAACTGTGCGATCGTGGTAATGAAAAGAAGAAAAATCATAATCTTCTGAAGAGGTATTAGACTACGGATTCGTCCTTATCTACTACATTCTTTTTCTTTTCATTTCACCGTACCTTTTCTTCTTTTTCTTTGACTGTTTCTATCATGCCTTCTACATCCCCTTCAAGTGTTAAAAATTCACCCTTTAACCTCTTTGTCTCTACTTTCTTCTTCCCACTCTTCCCTCACTTCTTCTGTTCATTTTTATTCGTTGTTGACATCTTCGTCTTTTTCTTCTCCTGCGGCCGTTAGACTGTCAACCTTGTTTAAATTTCGTACACGAGTCGATCAGTACTTCAATGGAAATAATTACGAAGAAAAGCTAAGGGTGGCAGTTTCTGGTTTGAACATTTTATTACTGGATAGGGGATGTAACTGTGTCCCCAGGTAGAACCGAGTCTCCGTGAACGGTTTCTATCATGTAGAGTAACAACAGCATTTTGAAACGTTGGTCTTGTGAGTGTTTGAACAATGTTATGTCAACAACAACAACAACAACAACAACAACAACAACAACAACAACTACAACAATTGTAACCTTTACTTTTTGAATATATAATTTGTGTGTTTTGCTGATAAGGTTGTAATCACAAGTAAATTTTGAAACCCATAATTTGATGACATTAAATAACATGTGACCTGTATGCCTCCGCTCTAGTAATGATTAAGCCTGTATACTATGGAGATTTTTCCCTTGTCAAATATGTCTTTATACTCTTCTAATAGCCAAATTATTTCTATTTTGTTTTGTTACTCTTCTTATAGATGGACAGCACAAACCGGAATATCGGCCTCATAATCAAGTTTGTCATTTTGTTCGACAAAAACAACCACCCACCTGGCGAATGTGACAGTGGATGAGTGTAAAGGCAGTAGATAATTTACCTCTTTTATTAAGCAGATGACAACCAGAAATTGATATTACTTCTATTCTAATACGTATATGTCGATTGCATGGTATGTGCACGGAAATAGGTAAGAACAAGTATTATCTTTAAGCGGAATTTTTTTTTTTTATCTTGCTTTTTTTTTTTAGTCAGACCTTCTTCTCAGTACCTAAATAATTGGTGAAGGAAGAGAAGTCTAGTCTCCGGCTCGAGGACAATTACGTGAAACCTTCATAGATGTGATTAACTGGTCTTTACTTTTAAAACAAACAATTTTCATTACATCCTATGTCCATTGTACGTCAAAATATAGGATCAAATCATATTCAGTCTAATTATATAATATACCAAAGTGCGCACTCAAAATTCAAGTAAAATTCTCAAGCTGCTGGACATGAAAAGAAGACTATCGTGGCTTGGATATGTAACGTGTATCCACGTTCACACGCACAGACACACACCTTATGACTTGTGATCTAGTCATCCCTGATCGCAGCATCACTGGGTTTAGCATGACAAGACTATCTCTCCGTAAAGACGTATGCGATGTTAACTGCGTGTGTACTGAATAAGGTATTATAATAATTGTATTCATGAGTAAAGATCTTCCCATCTTCCTATAGACCGTGTTCTCAGAACCTAAATCATTGTTGACAGAATAGTCTCTGACACAAGAAGACTTACGTGAATCCTTCATTGATATGATGTACTGGTTTTAAACCAGGACCCTGTTTCATAAAGATGTTCGTAAAGTAACGAACAAAAACTGGTTTTCAGTTCAGATGTGCTATACTTATTAGAATATCAATAATTCAGCACAAGAACTGATCACCAGTCGTTAATAAGTCGTTCATAACTTTTCGAACAGCTTTATGAAACACCCCCTGGACATTTTCTTTGCTTCTATGTGTTCAAAGCATTTGATCAAATCATATCCTGTTTAGGCTTTATTGATGATATGATTACATCAGTCTTTATCCGGCAGTATAGGATTGTCATTGTGAAAGCATATCACTCAGTAAAGACTTCTTTTGAAGATCAATAACCACGTCTTTACAACACTTGTCTGATTTCATGATTGCATATTTGTCATTGTATCTTTTCTCCCTCTTTCTGAAAAGAAAACAGAATCTAAAATCAAAATCACAGTCAGTGACGGATAGTAGAACGTGTTTGTGAATAGGTAAGGATGTTTCTATTAAAGTCACGTGACGGATGAGCGGGAGAAGTACGCTGTGTAAAAATTGGCAAAAGTAAGATTGAGACACATGTATGTTTGTGTATGCATCATGTCCACGTGTGTAAGCATGAAATGGCGTGCTTATGTGCATAGGTATAGAATGGTGAACACAGACTACCCATGACTGTGTAAGGCAAACTGCAGCGTTGGAGTTGAGTGTATCTGCGATGCTCATGACCTTGCAGTATGACCGTATAGAGAATGACAGGATGTTTGCAGAAAACAAGTTTGGAGGCAGAAGAAAAGCACAATATGATACTCCGCGTGAAATGGAGACGAATTTATATTAGTGAGTGGATAGTAATAGCGGCGAATCTCACGAAGTGCGACTGTGCCGGGCCTATAGCGATGAGGTTTCTTCTTGTTTTTAATATGTCCGCTCTTTTGTAGTTTTTCGGGTATATGTACCCAATCCTTATATTCACAATATCATTCAAGGGTGCGTCTTATTACTCCTATACATCCTGGAAATCTGTTTGCTTGTGTCCGCGATGGCGTGTGTTGCAGTTTCATTTTCTTTTGTTTCTCTTTTCTCTTTTTGTCGTTCTTTCCTGTTATTTCATTTCATGTCAGTTGACATTGGTTTCTTTGATTTTGTTTCATATATTTGTTTGTAGTTTCATGAAGCCATTATTTGCTTTTTATGTATTTCTGAGGGTCCCATATCGTACAAACTTGGCTTTTTAGTGGGACCCTCCATTTCCATTCCCATCCGTGTAATATGCATATGTATATACCTTATAAATGCAATTATGTCGTTAATCATCATCACATGTATCTTGATGTACGTTTATCGAAATTACTACAAATTTGTTTTGTTTATGCATTGAACATGATTTCTTCTGTTTATGTAATGGAAATAAAAATAAAGTTGAACTTGAACTTGAACTTGATTGTATGTTTGAAATGGATGGTGTAGTATCGGTAGAGATGAGGATGAGAGTTTAAACATTTTGCTAGATATCAAGAAATCACTCACAAAATATTACAGAGCATATTATTCTAACAGGAATTCTAAAATCATTTGATGAAAATCGGTTTATGGCTAAGATATCAAAAAAAGATAAAAATAAAACAAAGAGACGGCAATAAAAGGTTGGTCCCACCTTTTATTAGGATCAGTTTGTTTTGGATATCTCGGCCATATCCAAAACAATTTTCATCAAATAAACAGTGGATTCCTTTTGGAATCACATGTCTTTCATATTTCAAAAGAGTTATTTCGTTATCTCACCAAAGAATGTTAGAGAGCAAACATAAGTTAGGTCTCAACCAAAACTATGCGATTCCTATAAAAAAAAAAATCTGAATGTATGTAAGACTCTGTATGTGTGTGTGTGTGTGTGTGTGTATATATATATATATATATATATATATATATATATATATATATATATATATATACAGTGGACTCCCGTCATAACGAAGTCCTCGGGACCGGCAGTTTTCTTTCGTTATATCGGAATTTCGTTATAACCGAACAAAATAAACAATAGAAATACATAGAGTGGATGACATTGCAGCCCAAATTTTTACTTCGTTATAACCGGAAGTTCGCTATAACCGTGTTCGTTATAACGGGAGTGCACTGTATATATATACATAAATGACCCTACATCAGAAAACCAATAAAGAAGCCACAAGACATGGATTTTTTAGCGCGATCATGTTCTGGAAGAGTATCCAGACTTGAAACTTTAAATAATGCATAACTCAACTCAAAAATACTCTCCTATAAGCTATCTAAATATTGGAAAGAAAGCACACACTCTGGAAAAGTGTGTTCAGAGAAAAAGAGGTTCTGAAGTACAGTCTATGCAAGCGTTTAATCTTACCGTGAGCCGTGCTGTGTAAAATAAATATCGGAGTAGGGCAAAAAAAAAATATTGTAAAACTTCATAGCAACGACAGTGAAGGGATTATCAAATCAATATGAATTTGATCATGCTCGACTAATATGATTGACACATGTTGTGTGTAGTACCAACTTTCGAAACAGTGCTAGCAGCATCCTTGCAGAAGATGTAAGAATTGATCTTGAAAAGTGTGTAAAGATTTTTAAGAAATGAAAAAAGGGGCTCTTCGGGCACATCTAATCACACAATTATGCTTAAAGTAAAAAATAAATAAACAAAACAAAAAGGAAACACACAAACGTTTCCGAAATAATTATACAGTCTTCGAAGTCTTATTACTTCATTTTCATTTCTATGTTTCACGAAAGCAGCCACCTATATCTACGGAACGGGGTCAAATATTTTCAAACGCAAAGAGCTTTAACAAAAAGGTGTTGTTTTGTTGTTGTTGTTGTTGATGATGATTTTGGTGGGGGTTTTAATCTAAAATAAAACAAACTATTATGACAAACGCCCTCAACGACATGTTCTATAGAGCCAAATTCTATCGGAGGAGGCAGATTAGATGTCAACCTCACCACCATTAAGATTCAGGTCTTATACAGAAATGTCAGAAATGGGATTGATCAGAGAAGGCCTATAATAATGGAATATAATGCAGTATTGAAATTAAAAGAGTCTGAGGTTTTCCCACAATTCTAGATATCTCAACACTTGCTTATGATAAGTCACTCGTTCTTCAGCAAAATCGTGTCGGAGGAGGCCGCAGACGGAAGTCAACCTGCAATAAACCTCAAATAAAGTAATTTAACTAAAAGGTATTTGTAGTATTCCAGTATTAGAGTGTAATGAAGTGCTGCAAGTAAAATAATCTGAGGTTTTCCTACAAGTCGAAATATCTCAACAAGACGTGTCAATCTCTCGTTCTACAGTAAATTTGTGTCAGAGGAGGAAGACGGAAGTAAACTTGCAATGCAGTTCAATAATCTAAGTTCTACAAAACATTCAGTGGTGGTTTTGGTAGCATAATATACCATGGAAAGTAAAACAGTGAAATATTCCTACAGGAAGAGACAGCCCGACAGGACGTCTTACAGTGCATGTGCCGGTAAGTTGTATAGCATATCACTCAGTAAAGACTTCTTTTGAAGATAAAAAAACAGGTCTTTATAACACTTGTCTGATTTCATGATTGCATATTTGTCATTGTATCTTTTCTCCCTCTTTCTGAAAGAAAACAGAATCTAAAATCAAAATAACAGTCAGTGACGCATCGTAGAACGTGTTTGTGAATAGGTAAGGATGTTTCTATTAAAGTCACGTGACGGATGAGAGGGAGAAGTACGCTGTGGAGAAAGTGGCAAAAGTAAGATTGAGACACATGTATGTTTGTGTAAGCATCATGTTCACGTGTGTAAGCATGAAATGGCGTGCTTATGTGCATCGGTATAGAATGGTGAACACAGACTACTCATGATTGTGTAAGGCAAACTGCAGCTGTTCGTTGGAGTTGAGTGTATCTGTGATGCTCATGACCTTGTAGTATGACCGTATAGAGAATGACAGGATGTTTGCAGAAAACAAGTTTGGAGGCAGAAGAAAAAACACAATATGAGACTCCGCGTGAAATGAAGACGAATTTATATTAGTGAGTGGATGGATATGATTGTATGTTTGAAATGGATGGTGTAGTATCGGTAGAGATGAGGATGAGAGTTTAAACATTTTGCTAGATATCAAGAAATCACTCACAAAATATTACAGAGCATATCATTCTAGCAGGAATTCTTAAATCATTTGATGAAAATCGGTTTATGGCTAAGATAACAAAAAAAAAGATAAAATAAAACAAAGAGACCGTAATAAAAGGTTGGTCCCACCTTTTATTAGGATCAATCTGTTTTGGATATCTCAGCCATATCCAAAACAATTTTCATCAAATAAACAGTGGATTCCTTTTGGAATCACATGTCTTTCATATTTCAAAAAGAGTTATTTCGTTATCTCACCAAAGAATGTTAGAGAGCAAACATAAGTTAGGTCTCAACCTATAAAAGTATCTGAATGTATGTAAGACACTGTGTGTGTGTGTGTGTGTGTGTGTGTGTGTGTGTGTGTGTGTGTGCGTGTGTACATAAATGACCCTACATCAGAAAACCAATAAAGAAGCCACATGACATGGATATTTTAGCGCGATCATGTTCTGGAAGAGTATCCAGACTTGAAACTTTAAATGATGCATAACTCAACTCAGATATACTCTCCTGAGCTATCTAAACATTGGAAAGAAAGCACACACTCTGGAAAAGTGTGTTCCGTGAAAAGAGGTTCTGAAGTACAGTCTATTCAAGCGTTTAATCTTACCGTGAGCCGTGTTGTGTAAAATAAATATCGCAGTAGGGAAAAAAAATATGTAAAACTTCATAGCAACGACAATGAAGGGATTATCAAATGAACTTGAATTTTATCATGCTCGACTAATTATGATTGACACATGTTGTTAATGTGTAGTACCAACTTTCGAAACAGTGCTAGCAGCATCCTTTCAAAAGATGTAAGAATTGATCTTGAAAAGTGTGTAAAGATTTTTAAAAAATGACAAAGGGGCTCTTCGGACACATCTTATCACACAATTCTGCTTAAAGTAAAAAAAAAGAACAAAAAAACAAACAAACAAAAAGGAAACACAGACGTTTCCGAAATAATATACAGTCTTCGAAGTCTTATTTCTTCATTTTTACTTCTATGTTTCACGAAAAGCAGCCACCTATATCTACGGAACGGGGTCATAGATTTTCAAACGCAAAGAGCTTTAACAAAAAGGTATGTTTTTTTTTATTTGATTTGATTTATTGGTTTCTGTATCATCATTGTATATATACACATTCATGTACAGACATAAATATGATAATATAGTATAACATTGTAATAAAGTATTTTCTTGTTCATTGCCTGTGTACAATGTACAGCAAAGGTACAACAAAACATACTACAATGAATAATACAGAGGGGCTACAGCATAAGCGTAGCTTGATTTTCGTGCAGCCCCCGTAGCATAACACAATATTATAATGTACATCGGAAGGAGAATAGGAGGGAGGAATGACTTGCATAGAGATAGGATAGTTGAAAGGAAAAAGGGAAGGGAGAGGCTTGTCTGCTTTCACTAAAGGTTTATACAAAATAAAATCACCTGTATCACTGATTAGCAAGACATGACAAAATATTTCTTCAACGAGGTACAGGTGGACAGTTGATACAGGTCATGGTCGGTTACATAATCATTATTACATAATAGATTAATTGTGTCGATATTTGTACGAAAGAATTTCGTGTATATAACAATAACAATGGAATTACTGATATTCAGATAACAACATCGTTTTTACAGCCTTCCTAAAAGAATACGTGGACTTTAAACTTCGAATTTCAGAAGGAAAAGAATTCCAAACATCGGGTCCGGTGTGTCTGACAGATTTCAGAGCCATCACTGTTTTGGGATTATACAAATGAAACTTATCAGATTGTCTTGTTGGATAAGAATTATTTTTTATATATTAATTGAAATAATGAGTAAAAAGAAGATGGCAACTGACCATTATGTAAGCGAAACATAAAGAGTGAGTTTTGTAAAAAATTAATGTCATTTACCTTAAGTGTTCTTAATTCTGCGAATAAAGGATCTGAATGGTCTCGATAACCTGAGTTGGTGCATATACGTATTGCTTTCTTTTGCAAAAGTAATATACTATCAATGTGGCTTTTTGATGTTGCCCATACAATGTTGCAATAAGAAATGTGCGATAATATATCAATGAATTATATAGCAGAAATAAAATATTCTGAGGGACATAATACTTTAACTTTTGAAGTATACCAACATTACGAGATACTTTATCAGATATATATTGTACATGAACATTCCAATTCATATTTTCATTTATATATATTCCGAGGAATTTAGTACTCTCTTTTTGTTCCAATAATACACCATCCACCATAATATTTTAATGTTGCATTTCATTGTTGTGCTTCTTGTTATAGAAATACATAAAATTTGTCTTTTTCAGATTAAGTGATAATCTATTACTCTTAAACCACATAGATAATTTCGGTAATTCAGTGTTAAGAGTTCTTAGGAGCGAATGAAAATCAGAATTGGAACAAAATACATTGGTGTCATCAGCAAACATAATATCTTGCAGTGACTTAGATGAGTTTGAAATATCATTTACATACACTAGAAATAATAACGGTCCCAATATGGATCCTTGTGGGACTCCATATTGTATAGGTAATACTTCAGAGTTAACAGGTTCATAGTACACATATTGCTTTCTATTTGACAAGTAATCTTTAAACCATTCAAGTGGAATGCCGCGAACACCATAAGACTGCAATTTACGTATGAGGATAGTGTGGTCAAGAGTGTCGAATGCCTTGCTTAGGTCCATGAAAACACCGATGACATGTTTTTGTTCAGCTAAGGCAGTCGACACTCTATCGTGTAATTGGGCTAGTGCCATATCTGTTGAATGAAATTTCCTGAAACCATACTGGTCTTGGTTAAATATATCATATTGTGTCAAAAAAATCATACAATCTGTTATATACAAGCCTTTCTATTACCTTAGAAATACTAGGAAGAATAGAAATAGGACGGTTATTTGATACAAAAGAAGAGTCATCTTTTTTATATATTGGAATAACTTAAGCAATTTTACATGCATTCGGAAATATACCAGTTGAGACTGACAAATTACAACTGTACGCTAAGGGTGTCAGTATACTACCAATAATCTGTTTAAAAAAAAAAATACGTACTCATTTCATCATGACCAGTTACATAACTTGATTTTAATGAATGAACAATGTCAAGAATCTCACCATAATCTGTTGGTTTAAAAAATAATGAATTATCATTTGACGCACCTAAATACTGCGAAAAATCAGTTTGTGTGGGATCTATTTTTGAAGCTTGACTAGGACCTATAGCAACAAAATACTCATTGAAACAACATGCTACAGCCCTAGGGTTACAGAGTGTTTGACCGTCACGCATAATTTGAAATGTCGACATATTCTTTTGCTTACCAATAACATCATTAATGACTTTCCAAGTGGCTGACATATTTCCAGTAGCATTTTGAAAGGCTTCTGTATAAAACATCATACGGGAAAGCCTTATAATTTGTGTCAATTTATTTCTATATAATAATTTATATCGATTAACGTTATCATTATCAGGATACCGTTAACTGCATTTATATAACATATTTCTTTTCTTTATTGATCGGAAAATTCCTTTTGTTATCCATGGATTTTTAATTTTTCTTTTACTTTTCCTTTCAATTGCGGGGATATGTTTGTTAAAATAAGAAAGAAATACATTCCAAAACGTATCATAAGCAATATTTGGGTCTGCGCAAAGCAATACATCATTCCATGTCTCCGAGATTAAATCGTCGTTGAGTAATGATATATTTTCTGATGTGAATTTGCACTTCTTCTTACTTTCTGTTTGCTTGACATGGGAATGTTGTATCTCATCACAGATAAAAAATATAGGTAAATGATCAGATATATCACTATACAAAAGACCAGATTTCGAATGATCTGTGTCAAGATTAGTAACAATATTATCAATCAATGTTGATGAGTTACCGTCATTCTCGAGGGCTTATCTATAGTGACATTACAGAAATGTGCTTGCAAAATATTGCAAAACTTATTCTTAGCATTACTTCCTTGATTCAAAAGATCAATATTGAAATCACCCATCAAGTAAACATCTTTGTTTTCTTGATTGATCAGCTCTAATAAAACATCCAAATTTTCCAAAAATAAATTGCTGTCTGTATGAGGGGGCCTGTATACAACACAAAGTATTATATTTCTTCTATTACATATATTAATTTCAACACACATGCAATCAAATTCATTTCCGTTTATATCAAATCAGGTCTTACTTTAAACGATAACGAGTGTGATAAGAACAAAACAACTCCGCCCTCTCGTCCGCATTTTCTATCTGAACGGACGACAGAATATCCATCAATGTTATATAAAGGGGGAGATTTGTCGTTAAGCCATGTTTCTGTGACACCAATAACTGAAAATTTCATATTTATCGCAGACAACAATAATTGCATATTTTCAAAATTTCTTTGAAGATTGCGAGCATTAACGTGTAATATACTGAGAAAATGTTCATTGCTAGAAAATTCTGAATTAGACTCGTCAGGTAAATAATACCGACATTGGACATTTTTATGTGTACACAGATTTATTTCATCCATATTTTATATAGGAACAACATATTGACCATAACATGATCATAAATATTTGCTTACAAATTACTGAAAGCAGACAAGAAGGGAAGGAAGGAATAGGGCAAGTCATACAGAATGTGCGTGTGAAAGTATGTGTGCCGATGGATGAGTACGAGGTGCGACATGGTATATCATCATGGTACCTCATTAAATTACGAACTACAAAATTAGCGATTGTTTTGCACATCTCAACTGAATTATTTCCAATGAAACATAAGGACGCTCCACAGCGATCAAAAGTACATACTAAAAAAAAACTCAATTTCGAATCGAGCTCTGTTTGTCGAGAAGACTATAACAAACAAAGTCATTATTATTATGGTGTAACAAACTTGTCATTATAGCTGACAACTCGCAGCAGCAATGACAGCAAAATATCAAATACCTAATATCGTTTAACATTTATCCAATCTCAACAACATTAATTTAATTCTTAAATTATTCACGTCGTTTACATTCATCCAATCTCACCAATAATCTTTTAATTGTATAAAAACATTCAAAATATATTTATTTTTATGTAGGTATATGAAAGTCATATCAAATACGGAAAAAGAAAAATGTCAATTTAAAACGAAAAAAGAAGAAAAAACAACAAGCGAGGCATGTTGAGGTCTGGTGTGACATGGAATAAATAGCCCAGCAGTGGAGTTACACTGATATGGATACATGTACAAAAAAGAAAATGAATTCAAGAGAAGCCAAGCGGGCGTGTATTAAGAGCACGTCCGTCCAATGAGTACACAAATTACAATTACGGTATTATTCCGCCCAGCTGACAAAGAGAACGGGAAATGCTTGTAGGACAATATAACAGGGCAGATACCAAAGTGGCGAAGTTCCAGAGTTCATGAACCTTGTACTATCAATCCTTTAAATTCTCATAAGAAATAAGAAAAAAAAACGAAAACAAAAGTAAAACTGAATTTCATTATGATACAGATTAACTAGGTGACAAACATTTCTTACATGAGTGTGTACAGTCCATTCTAAGGGTAATGAACAATGTAAAAAGGCTTAGGCTGATATGAATACATGTACAAAAAATGGAATTCAAAGAAGCCAAGCGGGCGTGTATGGAGAGCTTATACACATACACATTGGGTACACAAATTACATTTGAGGGATTGTTCCGCTCACCTGAAAAAATGGTGTTGCATAACCTATGTACTAACATTTGCTGTAATTAGACTTGTTGTATGAAAGTATAAGAGTGCTGAATATAAGAACGGCTGACGTAAAGGCAACGGAATTCAGGTACGAGAAAAAGTTATTTTTTTTATTTATCATATGTAAAATAAATGTATTATAAAGATAAAGGCGCAAATATTCATATTTGAATGACGCGCTTCAAATACAAAAACAACAACAACAGCAACGAGAAGTCAATGTAAGTGCTTTAGAAAGTACCTCTGATGGATACGCAGAAGACATACTGTATGCATTATACGTGGTTTTCAGAGCAAAAGAGAAAGAAAACGAAAAAAAGGTGGAAATGGCGCCATATGACTTCAGGCATGTCATCAAAACAGATTCTTTTCAGAAACCTTAGTACCTAAACCAGTGAAGTTATTTAAATTGATCTGATTCAAGTAAAAAAAAAAAAAAAATCAAATTCTCATGAGTTTAGGCCAACCTTTTCAAAAATAACAATTGTGACAGTGCACCTCAAAACAAACAAAAAGTCGCCAGATATGAATTTTTAGTTAAGACCATATTCTGAAAGACCAGACTTTAAGCTTTAAAATGATGTATAACTCAAACCAAATGGACTCTCCTAACCTATCTAAATATTGGAAAGAAAGCACAAACTCAGGAAAAGTGTGAACTGAGAAAAGAGGCTCTGAAGTACAGTGTCTATTCAAGCGCTTAATCTTTACCAAACCGTGCTGGCTGTGTGATGAATGGGACAAAAAACAGGAAGTAAACCACCAGAGTAACAACAATGAAGGGATTATCAGATTAAATTGAAATTAAGCATACCTCATTAACACATTCTGTCCATAATTAATGCCAATTTTTAAAGCAGTGGCACTATTTTTTCAAAAGTTATTAGAGTTGAAAGTGAAGAGTGTGGACAAGGTTTTTCAGAAATGAAAAAGGGATTCGAAAGACGCACCTAATCACAGTATTCTGCCAAAAATGTTCGAGATAAACTGCTAAAAAAACACACTTTCCTGCCCGTTTTATGATACCAAATTTTAGCATAATGTAAAAGAAGACCCGCTCTTTCAGAAAATATGAAAAAGTCAAGTTCGGCTAGGTTGACCCATTTCACTTATTTTCAGTCCTCACGCAAAATCAGTGTGTGCGACTTTATGTTCGTTTTGAGGTGCACAGTCACAATTTTGGGAAACGTATTGGCGAGGCCTTATAACAAAATGGCAATTCATCAGAAATTATACAATTCAGCTTATAAATGTCATACTATCATGTTCTTTGATTAAAAATAAATCTACGAAACTTCTTACGTTAAACATTACATAATTATGAGTTGACATTATCTATACAGGACGTTTCATTTCAATGCGATCAATACTGCAGTATTTCTCCGGTAGGGCATTATTATCAAAAAATCTATAACAATACTATAATTTGAAATCATCATATAAATGGCTTATTATGCAAAACATGACTGTAAACCTACTACAAATAGAAAATACTTTTGTAGACAATGCTTTTGGTCACAGTGGATGTGAATAATAATGACGGGCATTATATGCATTATGGAAAAAGAAAAGTACATTGGATAATCAAACATCCTGATTGAAACTTCAGTTAGATAATCAATTGAAATTGTAGGGGTTACCACCAAGTTGTCGTCATTTGCCCGAGTAGAATCTCAGCTTGGTTCCTGCCTTGTAGAGCTCCTGAACCTGTTTCACCCATTTCTGTTTCTCTTACAGGTCAAGTGGCGTCAGGTCATCGGTAATGAAATACTGCTCATTCTTCAGGACATCTCTTGTGCGATGCATCACTTCGACTTTATCGCGATATGATAACAGTTTCAACAGAACATGTCGAGGTTTCCCTTCGTTTCTTTTCCCATCTCTGTGCGCGCGTTCCACCTTGCTGTTGATCTGAAACTTGTCTCGTAGGATGTTTTCTGCTGTCTTGATGCAGTCATCGTGATCACCTTCCTGCGGCTCAGGGATTCCAACTAATCTCACATTATTTCTCCTCAGGAACCTTTCATTTTTATTTGCAGCGATAGCATGCCTCTCCACTTCAGATTTCAGCCGATCCATCTCAGCCTGCATGTTGTTTTGTTGTTGTTGTTACTGATGATGATGATGATAATTTTGGCGGGGGTTTTAATCTAAAATAAAACAAACTATTATGACAAACGCCCTCAACGACATGTTCTATAGAGCAAAATTCTATCGGAGGAGGCAGATTAGATGTCAACCTCACCACCATTAAGATTCAGGTCTTACAGAAATGCCAGAGATGGGATTGATCAGAGAAGGCCTAGTGTAGTGGAATATAATTCAGTGTTGAAATTAAAAGAGTCTGAGGTTTTCCCACAATTTTAGATATCTCAACACTTGCATTATGACAAGTCACTCGTTCTTCAGCAAAATCGTGTCGAAGGAGGCCGCAGACGGAAGTCAACCTGCCATTAACCTAAAATAAAGTAATTTAACTAAAAGGTATTTGTAGTATTCCAGTATTAGAGTGTAATGAAGTGCTGCAAGTAAAATAATCTGAGGTTTTCTTACAAGTCGATATATCTCAACAAGACGTGTTAATCTCTCGTTCTACAGTAAATTTGTGTCAGAGGAGGAAGACGGAAGTAAACTTGCAATGCAGTTCAATAATCTAAGTTCTACAAAACATTCAGTGGTGGTTTTTGGTAGCATAATATACCATGGAAAGTAAAACAGTGAAATATTCCTACAAGAAGAGACAGCCCAACAGGACGTCTTACAGTGCATGTGCCGGTAAGTTGTAACTGTGATGTAATATTGAGAACATCATGCAGAACATTACTTTAGACCTGTTAAGTTTTTAAAAGATGGAGTTATCAACACTTTTAATATGCTAATCACATATTCCTAGGTTCTGGAATTCAAAGGGCATTACGAAGACTTAATAGAGGAAATGCAGTATTATTATTTTGAAATGGACTCGTCAGACTTCAACCGTCAAAAAACAAACAAACGGCAATTTACCCAAGCAGTGAAAACAAGAACAGCAAAAAGTGAGATCCTCTATAGATAATAGCTTGACAGGGAATATCCATGAACACGTAATTGGATTTAGCCTGTTGCTTCATGTTGCCACATGTTCTTAACTTCATCACCAGCTTCCATTCCTTTGCCAAGAATAATTTTTAACCTGTTAATGTGGATCGTCTTTTACAAATTAATATGCATTATTACATTTAGAATGTCAAGTATATATGTGCATTGAAGATATGCCCCTCATGGCAAATATTGAAATAAAAGAAATGAAATAAAAATTGAAAAAAAAAATGATATCATTCATCACTGATAGTAATATGGAAGCTTGAATTTAAAGAGCAGACTTCCTTTGGTTGAAAGCAAGTGAATTTAGTTACTCTTTCTAATGGGTTCCTGTTGAATAGGTGAGTTTGTTGATGTTTCTTTGTTTGTTTGTTTCTTTCTTTATTTCGACTGACCTCTACGAAGTCATTGTTTATTTTTACTTCTACCTTCCGTGTAGATACCAGTCTCCTATCTTCAGTTACAGGGCAGTATATTTTCAAACAAAAGAGCTATCGAAAAAGAATCGTCCTGGTTTTGTTTTGTTTTGTTTTGTTTTGTTTTGTTTTGTTTTGTTTTGTTTTGTTAAAAGCCATTTCGTAGTTCGACTTTGCGCATGAGCAAAAAAAAAAGTCATTTTATAACAGGCATTGCATCTGTGATGCCATGATTTCTCATGTAATCATTAACAGTTCTTGCTAGCACATCCACCTGATAGCAGCAAATTGTTCATTAAAGCCCAGCATTTGGCAATAATAGTAAATAGTTTGCTCTGCATACAGTGCATACTATGAAATGATGCTTCCCTGATCGTTGATAGAGAGGCGGCTTCTCTGGTAACCAGTCTGGTCTATGCAAATTTATTCTTTGTTTGAACATGAATTCCATAAATTGCTACGTCGGGCAACCGTATGCCTCATATAGCTTTGAAACAAAATTTACATGCCTCAACCAAATGAGCAAAAAGAAAGGTCATTTTCGGAAAGGTTCACGTGAGCTAATTACGAAATTGCTGATACATGTACCCACAACAACTGAGATAAGCCCCAGTGCCGAATCTGATAAGCCACACTGATGAACGCCCTCAACGACCAGATCTTCAGCAAAATCGTGTCTGAGGAGGGCAGACGGAAGTCAACCTGCAATCATGCAGTCCAGTACGTCTAAGGTCTCTAACTTTCACTGGTAGTATTGGTGATATTACAGTATCAAAGTATATTATACTGGAGTATTGAAAGAAAAGATCCTGATGTTTTTCTATACAAGTCGAGATATCTCAACAGAGCGTATTTACCGCTCGTTCTACAGTAAAATCGTGTCGGAGGAGGCAGACGGAAGTCAACCTTTAATACAGTTCAATAAGTTTAGAACTTCCACAGGACATATTAGAAGTATAACAGTAGGGCCTATAGAAGTAAAATGTAATGGAGCATTAAAAGAAAAGACCCTGAAGTTTTTCTACAAGTCGAGATATCTCAACAGAGCGTATTTACCACTCGTTCTACAGTAAAATCGTGTCGGAGGAAACAGACGGAAGTCAACCTTTAATACAGTTCAATAAGTTTAGAACTTCCACAGGACATATTAGAAGTATAACAGTAGGGCCTATAGAAGTAAAATGTATATGGAGCATTAAAAGAAAAGACTCTGAGGTTTTTCTACAAGTCGAGATATCTCAACAGCTCGTATTTACCACTCGTTCTACAGTAAAATCGTGTCGTCGGAGGGAACAGACGGAAGTCAACTTTCAATACTGTTCAATAAGTTTAGGGCCTGGAAGAACTTTCACAGGACATATTAGAAGTATAACAGTATAGAAGTAAAATGTAATGGAGCATTAAAAGAAAAGATCCTGAGGTTTTTCTACAAGTCGAGATATCTCAACAGAGCGTATTTACCACTCGTTCTACAGTAAAATCATGTCGAAGGAGACAGACGGAAGACAACCTGCAATACAGTTCAATAAGTTTAGGGCCTTGAAGAAGTTTCACAGGTGGTATTGGTATCCCGGTAGTACTGTACATGTATGTCCACTGAAAGTAAAATAATCTGAGATATTCCTACAAGTAGAGACATCTCAACTGTGGTAGAATGTTGAGAACATCAGAACAAATGATGGACCTATCAACACCTAAATGCTTATCATATAGTGTCTGCTATATTCACAGATCATTACGAACAGTTAATAAAGGAAGTGCAGTGAAATAATTTCAAAACGGACTCGCCGGACCTCAAACGTCAACAAAAAACCGGAAATATGCCCAAGCAGTGAAAACAAGAACAGCAAAAAGTGAGATCATTATCCATATAGCTTGACAGGAAATATCCATGAACAAATAACTGGATATATCATGATGCTATATATACTCAGATCAGTATTTCCAATGCGCAATGCCGTGACTCCTTTTTATTATACACTATACTCTAGTTCATTAATCAGTCTCAATTTGATATCTCAATTGTGAAAATTTGGCCATTCTCATGAATAAACATTAAACACATGATATCTTTGTCCGTTTCTCACTTATCATTATAACAGAAGTTCTTGGTACATCCTTGAATTCGTCTCTACGCCGTAGCAAATCTGTCATATTTTCTGTATTTATTTATCTGAAGGACTTTTTTTGTTGTTTTTTTTTCAGCAATTCGATGACAATAGAGCAGTGGTGTTCAAATATGCTTCAGAAAGGATTTGCAAAGACTCGTATATCTACGCACAATTTAGGTAATAGAATTCTAAACTCCAAAAGCTTGAACAGAAGAAATCTGATTTTCACAGCATTCAAACCAAACTGAAGTAAAACAAGGAAATCAAGCTAAGTGTTTTGATCATGGGATGTAAAGCGAGAGACCAGTCAGCCCACCGCACGTTAGGCGGATGGATCTGGATCATGGAAGTTGTCTTTTCCGCATTTACAATTATAGATTGTGAAGATTTTGAAGTACGGTTTCTGTCATAAAGTACACTATAATACCTTTTAAATGATATATTGGTCACTATACATACGAAGGTACATGTTTGAAGTTATGGTGAAAAGAAGCAAAAATGTTCTTATTATTCTCTTTATTTTTCTTGACCTTTAATCACCAATATCTCCATTTGGCAAATATGGATTTATCGTTTTTTGCGAACAAACGCTTCATATATTCCCGGAGTGATATTGTGAGTATAGAAGCGATACAGAAGACTAACGAATGCTGAATTTTATTTTCCTCAAACATCTGGTTTTTGTTATGCGAAATTTTCATTCTTCTTTTTGAAGTCAACTAAATTAAGTATAATTACTTTGCATTGATATATTGTATTGATTATATGTTATTTATTTCTTTTGTTTTCATTCGTCATTTCATTGATATTTTATATCTGTTTGTATTTTTTGAATGCAATGTACTTAAGTTTTAATAGTATGTACTCACTATAGTATAGTTAATTATTTTAATCTTTATTTCATCCAGCAGGGTTCTCATGCTTATCCAAGACTCACATCAGAATGATCGGCAGCGGAGTGTGGGTTCAGGTCGGGATTCTTCTCATGAATATTTACCATAGCGGTAAGGAGTATAAAAAAGACGTTAAATAGTATGTTTATTATTTTGCACCACGGTATTATCACCCTTTTCGTGTAATTTATATAGTATTTTACACTAATATGAATTTTACATTGCAGGCAGCTCCAACGTGTGAAGCGGCGAAGAGATATGTGGGAAGTCGTGATGCAAATGGAATGTTATAAAATGTTATGAAAGACTGAAAATGGCCATGTTTGGGTAAATTTTCATCTATTCATGTTGTGTATCATCAGGAGTCTGTATTTATCATTTCTTTATTATCTTATTTAATTACTCAATGCAATTGCTCACTCCGCTTACATGTGTACTTTGTATTTCGGATATTATGTAGAACCGAAAGTGTGCATACGAGTCTTTTGTATCTGTGTTAAATTCATTAAGTCATGACTCAGTATCAATTCCCTTATACATTTTCTTTGTGTTCTTGCAGTTGCAATGACAGTGAACCTCGAGGTACCCTCGCCTCTCCGGGCTGGCCGTGAAGTCACAGCAGTGTGCTCAGGAAATTGTCCAAATATCGCCAGAACTATGCACCAGATCGTTGTATTGCAATCTTAAACATGCAAAAGCTCCGCTATACAGGATCCCTTTCGATCGATAGACTTTGTACACTTTTGAGATTGACGTATATTTCCCTAATTTATCAAAGAGTGTGCAGCAGATCTTTCACTTAACAAAAGCACCCTCATATGCAGAAGCGTCGATGGGGGGGGGGGGGATGGTTCCCCCATAAAAGTGGGACAAACAAAAGCGAAAAATATAGCCACAAACGGCAGTTTTTGGAGTGTAAAATGTCAAAATTTTAAAGCTCGCTCGCTCCGCTCGCTCGCATTTATTCGCTATGCCATTCTCCTGATGTTGATGCTAGTGACTGACAGCAGTTGCGCCCGGTGCGCCCCCCTTAATTTCCAAAGCGAAAAATATAGCTACAAACGACAGTTTGGGGTCTGTACACAATGTCAAAATTTTGAAGCTCGCTCGCTTTGCTCGCTCGCATTTAATCATTATACCATTCTCCTGATGTTGCAGCCAGTAATTGCCAGCAGTTTTCGCCCGATGCGCCCCCTTAATTTCCCAAGCGAAAAATATAGCGACAAACGGCAGTTTTTGCACTGTAAAATGTCAAAATTTTGAAGCTCGCTCGCTTCGCATTTAATCATGCCATTCTCCTGATGTTGCTGCTAGTAATTGCCAGTAGTTTTCGCCCGGTGCGCCTCCTTAATTTCCAAAGCGAAAAAAAATACAGCCACAAACGACAGTTTGGGGGACTGTAAAATGTCAAAATTTTCAAGCTCACTCGCACTTAATCATTATACCATTCTCCTGATGTTGCTGCCAGTAACTGCCAGCAGTTTTCACCTGGTGCGCCCCCCTTGATTTCCAAAGCGAAAAAATACAGCCACAAAGGACAGTTTTTGGGACTGTAAAATATCAAAATTTTCAAGCTCACTCGCTTCGCTCGCTCGCATTTAATCGTTATGCCATTCTCCTGATGTTGCTGCCAATAATTGCCGGCAGTTGGCCCGGCGTGCCCCCCCCCCCTTAATTTCCAAAGCGAAAAAATACAGCCACAAACGGCATTTTGGGGACTGTAAAATGTCAAAATTTTCAAACTCGCTCGCTTCGCTTGCTCGCATTCAATCGTTATGCCATTCTCCTGATGTTGCATACTGCCAGTAACTGCCAGCAGTTGTGCCCGGTGCGCCCCCCCCCCCCCCCTTAATTTCCAAAGCGAAGAATATAGCTACAAACGACAGTTTTTGGACTGTAAAAAGTCAACACTTTCAAGCTCACTCGCTTCACTCGCTCGCATTTAATCGTTATGCCATTCCCCTGATGTTGCTGCCAGTAACTGCCAGCAGTTGCGCCCGGTGCGCCCCCTTTAATTGCCAAAGCGAAAAAATACAGCCAAAAACGGCAGTTTTTGGACTGTAAAATGTCAAGATTTTCAAGCTCGCTTGCTTCACTCGCTCGCATTCAATTGTTATGCGATTCTCCTCATGTTGCTGCCAGTAATTGCCAGCAGTTGTACCCGGTGCGCCCCCCTTAATTTCCAAAGCAAAAAAATGAGCCACAAACGGCAGTTTTTAGACTGTAAAATGCCAAAATTTTCAAGCTCGCATTTAATCGCTACACCATTCTCCTGATGTTGCTGCCAGTGATTGACAGCAGTTGCGCCCGGTGCGGCGCCCGGTGTAGCCTTTAAACAAGGCGACTCGCTCTGCGTGCCCCCGTATAGCGCGTTTACCCCACAAACCTGTTGGCCGGCGAGTGGAGCGAGCCGCCTTTATTCACTCGTTCATCAGGGATGTGTACTTTTGTCGTTGTTGTTGCTTTATATTCTTTGACAAATTTGCGTACAAATTTGACGCAGAAAATACACACGGCACCAAGGCAACCCGCGCGCGCTTGCTAACAAATTTATATTCTTTGACAAATTTGCGTACAAATTTGACGCAGAAAATACACACGGCACCAAGGCAACCCGCGCGCGCTTGCTAACAAATTTATATTCTTTGACAAATTTGCGTACAAATTTGTTAGCAAGCGCGCGCGGCTTGCCTTGGTGCCGTGTGTATTTTCTGCGTCAAATTTGTACGCAAATTTGTCAAAGAATATAAAGCAACAACAACGACAAAAGTACACATCCCTGAACGAGTGGATAAAGGCGGCTCGCTCCACTCGCCGGCCAACAGGTTTGTGGGGTAAACACGCTATACGGGGGCACGCAGAGCGAGTCGCCTTGTTTAAAGGCTACGCCCGGTGCGGCACCCCTTAATTCCTAAAGCGAAGAAGTATATCCACAAACGGCAATTTTTAGACTGTCAAAGTATTATGTCAAAATTTTCAAGCTCGCTCGCTCCGCTCGCTCGCATTTAATTGCTATGCCATTCTCCTGATGTTGCTGCCAATGATTGACAGCAGTTGTGCTGGTGTGCCCCCCCTTACTTTCCAAAGCGAAGAATATAGCTACAAACGGCAGTTTTGGGTCAGTAAAATGTCAAAATTTTCAATGTAAAAAGATTTCACCGTGGGAGGGGGAAACCCCCCTACCATACCCCCTTCCTTGCTTGCTTCGCTCCCTCACGATCTCATAACCGCTCCCCCTAAGATCAAATCCTGTCTACGCCGGTGATAGGCCCCACTATTTAGTAGGCCTTCGCAGTGATGTCGCACAGGCGGAGCAAGAGCTGAAATACCACGATTTAGTCATTCAATAATATATTGTGAATATTTCATTTTCTATTGGTTTTTTTAAGAAAAAAAAATAACCAAACGTGTGCACCAGATCGCTGAATATCAGGTCTTAATATGCAAAATCTTCCTCGTGTGGGAGAGGGATACACCCCCCCCCCCCCATACACACCCTTCCCCCGTTCGGTCGCTCCGCTCCCTCTCACAGATATTTCAAAAACAAACTGATTTTCCGCCGCAAGTCATCTGACAAGCAGAAAAAAAAAGTAACGACAAGAACAAAAAGTCTTCATATTTTTGCTGCCACTCTCCTCCCACTTTATATTTCTGCAAAAGAGTGGGACATCCGATCCCTGTAAAGTTTGCGTGTGGGGGGGGGGGGGGGGAGGGGGCACAAAGCTCCCCCCCCCCCCACCCCACCCCAAGGCTGCGCCGGTCCGGTTATGGGCTTGTGATCGTGGTGATGGTGACCATCCCCCCCCCCCCACTCCTCAGTACGGATTTACGCCGTTGGTGTGGAGGAACAAGGACTTATTAATGACAACATTTGCGTGTGTCGCGTGTTAAATTGTCAACGACGCACATCTACTACTTAATTTCATGTTGGTTAAAACTTAGTATTCAGAATAAATGCAGATTCATTGAAAAATCTTTCAGTAATCAGGTGTGCGCCAAGGACTCGCATCCTCAGATTACAAGAATAAGTCTTACATCACACACACACACACACACACACACACACACACACACACTCACACACACACACACACACATACATAAGCACTATATTTATCTGCCCATGTGATTTGTGTGAGAAATTCGTGCACATAATATACGAGTCATTGGCATAGAAGGAATCGATTGAGAACAAATTGCGGGATACATTTTTTTTTTCATTAACACGTGTTTCTAAAATCGCTATATGGGGCTGTGCAGTGTTTCATGTGGTTCTTTTTTGTTTTTCTTTCATTGACATACGTAACAAAGTAACGTGCGAATACTGCTACAATGACTGCTTATGAAATTCAGAGCACATATTACTATAACTTGCGTCTACTATTTATAAAGTATCACGACATGTAGAGGAAGTATATTGATATCATACACGTTGAGGACATGTAGGATGACAAAATGTCAACAAAACCCGTTAAATTGCCAGGCAGTGAAAACAAGAACAACGGAAAGTGAGATTGTCTACAGCGATAAAAGGCGTGATAGTGAACATCCAGTAACTAGTGTAGGTTTTTACTAATGCCAAACAAACCAGTATTGGGAAGCAGTCCCTCAATTCAACTTTTTGATTAATTCAGAAATAAATATTCATCTAATGTGTACATTATGAGGATTCCGTCATTCTCGACTGAGACATATAAGATGAAAGTTTTTATTTAGATTGATTAGTTTGAGGCCAATTTAGGCCATTTATTCGGCAAAATAGAACACACACAGACACACACATACACACAAAAAACATAGCAATAGTGGCGTTTACAATGAGAGCCAGGCAGCCTTGAAAGCATCTTGTGCCTGTGTTATAGGTTGCCTACACATGAAAATACTAATGCACTTTACAGTAGCAACATAATTATATTTTATCCTCCACTAAAAAAATCTTCAGTTATTCTTTCTTATTCACTTTTTAATATCGCCACTTCCTTACAGGACTATTACGCCGCCGAGTAAATACGCCCTTTGATGCCTACTCAAAAAGTGTCACCGGAGTGTTCGTGTTTTCGGCTTGTCCTTCCAGGTAGGGGCTACATTTAGAGGTCTCACAATCACGTCATAATTATTTCCCTCTTATTGGTATTTTGAGTTTGCAGATTGATGATATATGATAAACAATATGATACTACATGTGAAACTTGTGGGGAAGATTCGGAGTGATATAAAATGAAAGGATACGTTGTTTTTGATACTGGGATTTCTTTCAAATTATTTCGATACTGTTTTAATGCCTTATAATATGTCTCATCAAAAAGAGACTTCAGGATCATTAGCATCCATAATTCATATTTCGGTCTTTCAGCAAATTACAGCCCCCCCCCCCAAAAAAAAAAAAAAAAAAAAATATATATATATATATATATATATATATATATATATAAATCAGCAACAGCAAAAACAAACAAACCAAAACAAAATATTTCATCCACTATTTCTAACTGAAACTGAACAGAAAAATACAAAATCTGACTGACGTGTGATTGTAAGTTTATGCTTGTCATATACCAACCACCAATATCGGACCAGGCTAAATCATCTATGCGAGATCCTTTTTATTTCTATAAACATGATCATTGAGGCCGCAAGTGTGCAGTGTTTCTTGTTTTGTTTTGTTTTTTTAATTCACAAACATACAATGTAAGAAGGTATACATCCATATACACGTATAATATGTGAATGTATTGCTATAATTACTTCTTGTGAAATTCAAAGCGCATATTCCTTGCATCTGCTATTTACAAAGTATCACGGCATTCAAACAGACTGCAGTGATATCATTTTCGTTGCGGACTATCGTGTATACAGACTGACAAACAAAAAAGTCAACAAAAACCGGTAAATTGGAGGCAGTGAAAAATAAAAACGGGAAGTGAGATTCTCTATATCAAGAAGGCGTGGTGTTACATATCCAGTAACAAAAAAATAATACCAGTATATTGAGAATCAGTTCCTCATTTTCCATGTCTAGTTTGATTAGTTTAGTCATGGATTTTAATGTGGGAAATGAGAGAATTCGTTCGAGACACTTTTACTTCAAAGTGTTATAATCCACTAACCGCTTCAGGGTTGTTTTTCACTAATATTTCACCACTTACACAATTTCTGTGGTCTTGCTGAATGAAGACGCTGTTACATAATACAAAAACCTTTTCTTCTTGTAAAGAACTGAACGACGTAAATGCAATCAATGCAAAAACCAGTCTCATTTGCTGAATTTCTTTAGGATATGCTACTAGTTTATATATATATATATATATATATATATATATATATATAACTTCATAAATGAAATCATGACCGATTTATTATGTTTTATTCCACCTTTCTAATCTTTAAGCATTTATTAGGAAAATTCTGTTTGAGCATGCCTTCAGATCATAAGCATTAAAGGTAGGGAATCCCATTTGCATGCCTTAAACGAAGAGTTGTAGAAACACAGTGGTATGTTGAAGAGAGTATCATTTTAGAAACTCCCATAAAGTATTGAAAGTGGAAGGTAACATTTAGTACATTTTTATTGACCGTTGGATTTTGAATTGAATTTTTTTTCGGGGCTCACCGTAAATTCCAGTACATTACTAGGCTATACCTTTGCAGACCCATGCACTGCATGTGTGTCCATCATGTATATTTTGTGAATAAAGTTCATCAAAACTTACAAACATTTCTATATACATTCTTGCCACCCACGCTATATGTTATTACATCAGCTCTTATACTTTTAGATTTGTGTTTATAGATAAAAAATACAGAAGACTGCAACAAAAAGGCTTAAGTGTGGCTGACACACAGAACTACTGAGTAGTTGAGTTTTGTGCATTATTCAAATTGTAGATAACTGTTGACTTCCAAATGTCTAAGCAGTGGCCTAAACAAGTCCACTGAGGTTCATATTCAATGTTTTGCTGCATTTTAGGAGTTCTGTAAAAGGTATCCCCTACCTTTAAACACCTTTAGCTATGTAAGATAAACAACCATTTTGTCGATTATTATGTCACGCAAGAAACATGTCAAACTGATAATCAACATTGCTGAATTTGATTTTCAAAACTGCGAGCTCAAAGCTACAAACGACAAAATAATGCAATTTGAGCAGAATGCAAATGAATTTAGTAAGCTCTATCAAGACTAATTTGATGAAAGGGATTGTTAACAAGTATAGGGTAGATATTGAAATGAATGTCAATTATCTCTGCAAATTATATGTTGCTTACATTTAACATAATATCGTCTGTTGAGAATGAGAAGGGCGTTAAGTTGTCTTGAACACTATGGGTTTAGTGGCAACTTAACACCCAGCTATAGTCGAATGTATAGTTGCAAGATAAAGGAGAGATTAAAAACTAAACTCTTTAAATGCATTAAGATAAAGTAATCAAGAGCCGTGTAAAAATTGTGTGAGACGGAAATGAGACGGAACAGAGACATTACATTGCGCGGATGAATTTTGATGTACGATTTGTCTCTCTAACATACATCTAACCACCCGTGACTCAATAAAAACAAGGAAATTTAAGGCCGGATGACAAACCAGGATTGAAACCAACTTTAAATCATAGGACATACTCAAGTGTCTCCGGAAATCTGGAAAGAAATTCTTCTGACGATTTCCACATATTGATATCTGTGAGTATTATAGACAGCAGCAAGTATATGAACTACTCTGAGTGTTGACTTTCATTTTCTCTAACCACTAATTTTCCTTACGTATAAAATACTGGATACTCACTCTTCTTTTCTAAGTGAAAATACTGAAGGCGAATGAAATTAGAATGTGTGTGCCGATTAATGACTTGCTTTGCTGCTAGTTTTTACTGATTTTCTATGTAGGTATCTATTTGTTAATGCATTGTCTATATCGTGATATGATAAGCTCATGATTTTATTAAATATTGCCATCTCTACTCCATCCAGAAGGATTCTCATGTTATCCAGGAATCTCATCAAAATGACTGACAGCCGAGTGTTTGTGCATGTCGTGATTCTTCTCATAAACATTCACCAAAGCGGTAAGGAGTACCACTGATTTAATCTAGTTATTATTTTACATTATATGACACCATTCCATTTCCGTATATTATGAAATAAATCCTCATTGATAGCTACAACGTGCGAAGCAGCGAAGAGATTGGCGGAAGTCGTGATGCAAAGGAAATGTTATAAAATCTTGTAAGATTGAGAGTCACCACATTGGCACAACTTTTTATCTAGTAAAGTTGTGAATAAACTGACTTTCTAATCACGCTTGAGCTTATTCCATATTCCTTGAGGCCTAACTATTATAACACACACACACACACACACACACACCCACGCAAACACTCACAGGTTTATTCTGTTCCATTTTTGTATACGTGTATATATACGTGTGCGTGTGGGTGTGTTTGTGTGTGTCCATTTATTCACGGCTCAGAAAGATTCCCTTGTTTTCTGTTATTGTTCTTTCAGTTGCAATGACAGTGAACCTCGAGGTACCCTCGCCTCTCCGGGCTGACCTTGAAGTCACAGCAGTGTGCTCAGGAAATGACATTCACGGCTCGGCTGCTCTGACCTGGTATTTGAACGGCGTCCAAATCACAGACGGCTTCACCACCATCAGCGAAATCAGCCGAAACGATGATTGGTGTACCTTTAATGAATACAGTAGACTGACCGCTAAAAATAGCCAAATCAAATTGAAATACTAATTAGCCTGTGATAGATGAATTCTGAATGTGTATGAGTTTAGAAGTTTGTACTCTACCTTGAAAGACTGACAAAATGGTTCAAAAAATGGAAATCACTCGTGTAAAAAGACTAACGTTTTCTGCCACATGGTTATAAGGGTTATAATTGAAATTATTGTCACTGTGCAAACGCGTACTCTCGATAGGTTAAAAAAATCGGCACAGACAAAAATACTTTAAAAAGCAAGACGAAAACCATGCAACATCTATCGAGCAACGTAATATGCAATGCTTTTCATCAAGTTCAAAGACCGTAAGGTTTACAAACACCAAGATATGCTGGGTGATAAAGACATTTAACAGACATTAACAGACAGATTGCGAAACGGAAAGCAATGGGGCAATTGAAGTCGGATGTCAACTTTTACCAACTTTGATGAAAATCGAGAAGAGTCAGATTTTAACACCAGTTAAGGTATACATTTCTCAAAGATACAGAAAAGGTACAGAGTTTGATCCCTTATCGATCTTACCCGGGTTGTAATAACTCCTGAGGATGTGTTATTTTCTGTCCATTACTAATTCTTTACACCTAGGGGCAGTGGGTGCCGTGAGACGAATGCACTGCGTAACATAAAGTCCACTCTGGTTTTTTAAAGTGCCCCGACAAATGCGGAAACACATGTCCCGGATATACGGGTGAGTACATGAGACTTGAAAAGTTGAATACGATCCAAAATACATAATGCGTAGGCCTACAAGACAACACATTGTACCAGACACCAAGTGCGCGCGATATATCCACACGAGACAAGTAGTACTCCTGTACGACCGAAAGTAAGGCTATCTAGTATACGATATGGGAGTCGACACATAGACCTATAATGCACACGTCTGAATTTGAACTCTCAAAAATATTGATACACTAGCTGTATTCAGTTCCGATTACTTTGACTTCCCTGCCCCGGTCTTGTCTGTGTTGTTTTACAGTACTTTGCTTTTATTTGTTTATGGATTTTTTTTTCTCTACTCCGTAAGGAGGTGACACTTAATAATGATAATGATAATAATAATGATAATAATAATGATGATAATAATAATAATAATAATAATAATAATAATAATAACAATGATGATAATAATAATAATAATAATAATAATAATAATAATACTGATAATAATAACAATAATAGTAATAATAATAATGTCTTACTTATACAGGGTAACCTCTTCAGTGGTGTCACTGCTCTACCAGAGGGCCCTGCCATTATCATTACCTTAGCGTTGCCAGGTACCCCTATCACACCTGGGTAGAGAGGAACATTGTGGGTAAAAAACATCTTGTCCAAGGACGGAAGCACTGGGCGGGAATCGAACTCGGGTCCTCCCATCGGGAGTCGAGAGTCTTGTCCACTATGCCACAGTGCCCACACATATTATACTAATAAAAAAAGTTATTTCCTCTGATATCAGCAATAATAGAATGTTTGCCTCCTACCCTATCAACCTACAATTTGCTTGCATAATAATAGACGAGGGATTTTTAAAAAGAAGGAATAGGGAACTTTGGTGTAATGCTTGAGACTAAAGGTGGAATTCTTATCATCAATTTGGACGATGCTTTAACATACAGACACTTTTTTTTTTTAATATTCTTGTTCCCAACCCCTATTCTCCCAATCATAATCACAACTGGAAAACTTCTGTAGGATAATCTCCATGGATATTACCCTAACAACCTTTATGAAAAGAACGCCTTTGAGACTTTTGACTCATCAGCTGTTGGTTTGTTTTATTTCATCTGTCCGTATAACCTGGGAATACAGCCTACGATCATACACTTTGGTATGGTACAGAATGTTGTACACCTAAGGCCCGTAACTAGGGGAGGGGGTTCAGGGAGCCCCTCCTCCCCCCCCCCCCCCCCCCCCCCCCCGTTTGCAACCAGCAAAAAAAAAAAAAGACAAAGTGTGTTCCCTTTAATAAAAAAAACTAACAAACAAGAAATCATCATTCTGTGTGAGGTGATTGCAGTGGTACCAGAAAATAAGCCTTTTTGTTTGTCTGTTTGCTTGTTTGTTTGTTTGTTTGTCAGGTAATTAAACCCGGAAGTGGCACCAGAGATATTTCTTGCGCCCCAATGTTGAACATAAACTTGAACTGAAATTCTGAGACCTCCAATAAAAACCCTATGTATATACGGGCCTGTGAGGCCCTAGTTTGCACGTGAACCTGTCAATGTAATGTCACTCTATAAAGGGAGAGCGGGGTGAAGTGGAATAAAACTTTTTGATTAATTTTTTCGTATAACTTTTCTGAAATTGAGAATGGGACACTCATGTCTCGCACTCAATGACTACAGATGTGCTAGGCCACATGATGTGTTGTTACTTCTTATTCCTATAAGTGTCATATTTGTGTTATTATTAAATAATTTTAAAAATGTGTGAACTTAATCAATAAATATTGGGTGAATGAAAACGGGTGAATTTGGCCACCCCTGGTAGACGACAGTGGGATATTATCAAAGTTGGACGAAGAGTAACTTGGCAAGCGATGAACTTATCATGTGAGTGTGTGTGTGTGTGTATGTGTGTGTGTTGTTGTTGTTGTTGTTGTTGTTGTTGTTTTAAAGAAAGAAAGAAGAGAGAGAAAAAAATGGGACTTTATACAAAAATGCCCGGGGCGATACTTACTTGAGAAACATTATAAAAATTTAGAAATATTAAACAGGAATATTAAGTATACAATGTCTCCACGAGAGAGCTCATATCGTTTTCACGAGGGAGCTCATGATGAATACCTTATACTCTCTAAAAAAAAAATCGAGTGAAAATTTTCACTCTAAAAAGAGTGAATACAAAATAGAGTGAATTTCGAGTGAAATTGGAGTGAATTTTGAGTGAAAATGCTCATTTTCACTCATTTTAGAGTGACGTCAGGGATCACTAATTCACTCTTTTTTGTATTCACTCTTTTTAGAGTGAAAATTTTCACTCGATTTTTTTTAGAGAGTATACTTCACGAAAGCGTGCGTATACCGCACACTAATTCACCCATACACATACACTCAAACACATACACACACGCACACACACACACACCATCACACCTTCAACCACGTACACATACTATAGTAGCAGGGGTCAACCAAAATGTATACAATATTTAAATAAAGCACACAGACAATGCTTTGAATTTCGAAATCACTCCTATTTTTTTTTGCACTGAAGATTTCCACTCTCTCTTCGACTTGAAGCCCGCAGGTATACTTACATCATTAAAACGACCACTATATTAAGGGATTTCTACAATATTTCTCCATTGTATTGCTGCAAAATTACTTTGCTGCAGCGTTTTATTTTAGTATCTAATAAGTGGTCATATTCGACGGTCTTGATTTTATCAGCTTTTAGATTATCAGATTTATCTTACCTGAGAAAGAACATATACCAGAATGAAAATCATGTAATGGATTTCAATCATTACAGCGTTGAGAAAATACAGCACATTCAGGTGCTGCTTTTCCACCTTTTCCCTTCGAATTTCCATTTTAAAAAATGGAAAAAAAAAGAGAGACACGTGAAGAACAATTTGCAAGAGAAAAATAGTCACAAATAATACAAAGAAGAAAAAAAGAAAAGAATTCATTAGATAAAGCTCGTGAGAAAAAACAAAAGGAGAGAAGGGAAGAGAGAAATAACC